>NW_022196894.1:52666782-52703094 GCF_008632895.1 Mastomys coucha | reverse complement strand
ACACACATACACACACACACACACACACACACACACACACACACACACACACACACATACACACACCCAAACAGTCAAAACCATAAATATCCACTCACAAACCCTACCACTCAAACCAATACAGTCACTCCTTGCTCCTGTTTTGGTGTGAATGTTTCTGTGCATGTGTGCACATGGATGTATTGCCATTGCACACAAAGGCTTTATATTAGCTTACCCTTCTGAACTCTTTAAGAGAGAACACCTTGCCTGCTATAAAGGATGAGATGACAGCCTACAGTTTCTAAGGTTTTTCCTTAGCTCTTGAGTCTACAATGAACTAATCAATAGTTAACAAAAATGAGTAAAGGACCTACACATTTTACCTTCAATATTATCTGAATTTTTTCTATTGATTTCAGAATCAGGAAACAGCAGATTTCAGTGATTTCCATTTCACCATCATTTTTCTCCCACAAATTCTATATTTTACATGACATTTTATGTAGATTTCTTCAATTTCCTCAAAAGCAATTACCAAGAACATCTTGATTCTTATCAGAAAATGTTTCCATTTGCTTTCTCAATTAAGAGACATAGGTTCTCAGTGTGTCCCACTTTAGCATCATTTTTCTTATACAATTTTTTCCCTTTTCGTGATATTTTCTAGAGATTTCTTCAGTGTTCTCAAAGGCAATTTCCAAGAACTTCTTCAATAGTAGCTTAAAATTTTTCTATGTGATTTCTCAATCAGGAAACAGAAGATTTCAGTGATATACATTTCACCATCATTTTTCTGCTACAAATTCTACATTTTACCTTACATTTTATGTAGATTTTTTCAGTTTCCTCAAAAGAAATAACCAAGAACTTCTGTGTGTCAATTGTACACTCACATGTGTACATGGACACACACACACACACACAATTATAAATAAAAAGAGTATCTTTTTTTAAAAAAGCAACATTTTTTTTCTAAAGTTACACTTTCTGTGTTCTGGAAACCCTTTCTTAACCTACTGCCCAAGAGTCATGACTTTCTTTTGTGAGCTCTCTGCATCTTTGTAATGTTAACATTGTAATTAAACATTGTTGAGTTGCCCAGGTTTAATGCCACTTGCTCTATTGCTTCCTTCTGTACCAAGTGATACACATTCACAAGCACACATTTATATTTGCATCTGAACATTGTGTCAGTACACATATGTTCTTATGGACACAAACATTTTTTCACACATGTTTATGCACAAAAACACACAGATGCAACGAAGGGTATGGGTTTAATTCCGTATGAATCTAGATGCTTCCAGAACTGATTGGATAAGATTCCTTGTGTTTAGTATGTAGAGTTTTTAAAGGTAGGTTTAAAGATACTTTATAATGTAGTTGCAAATGTCCTCAAAAGTTAAAAAGAACAATTTTGGTTTGATTTATATGATAGTAATGTCTTCTAAATTTTATATTAGCTGTAAGGCTGATATTATCTTTCAATTAAATTGTCTTTACCTTTTTTTGCCAATGTCACCCATTAATAGGAAAAAAAACAAACCTGTTTTCCTGAAATACATAATTAAGTTAAAAAGTACTTTTAGCTTAAAAAAATGCTTGAAATTGAGTTAATATTGTGCTTGTATAAGCATACTATTATTGAAAGAGAAGCCAACAACCTTTAAATAACGCAGAAGAGTATTAAATGTGAGATTTCAAGCTTAGTCTCCACTCTCTGAGGATTTGTCTGAGTGATTTTGATGATGACTATTTGGGGGTTTCTTAAAGGCCCAAGTCATAATTCTATCTAGTTATACATTGGATAGAAATCTAGCTCTTATTTCCAATAATTAGGAATGCTTTAGGGTAGTCAAAACAAAACTATTTTTATATTTATGAAATATATGTACAATAATTTTACTATTAGGCATGAACTTTGAAAGAGGCTTCTGTGTCCATCCTGGATGGATGGTTAACAAATTAATAACCTTGTCTCCTTCTTACCTGGAACTCTCCCAAATTTAAACATTATAAACTTTAAATATTTTGTAACTGTGAGATAAATTTCCAAAGAAAACAATTAAGACCCTCAGACTCTATGAAAGCCAGCTATACCAGTCCCATGTCTCACTCCCTAAAATATCTCATCTTTTAAAAACACTTTTTATGTTGTGAGTGAGAATCTCTCTGTGTGTAGCCCATATGTGTGAGGCCAGAAGAGAAAATCAATGTCCCTGGATTTGGAGTCACAGGTGGTTGTGATCCGCCTGATATAAGTGCTGGGAACCTAACTCAGATACTCTGGAAGAGTAGCAAGGGCTCTTAATTGATGGGCTATCTTCCACATTTATTTATCTTAAAAGCACAAGAAACCTAACAGAGTGCCTCTGTGGCTGTGCTCAGAGTTCCTCCTTTCTGGTCTGTGAACTGTTTCCACATCAAGCATGTGTACAATCCGACACATGAGAACTTAGCCTTCTCCACTGGTAAAGCCTGAAAGAATCGTCTTCCAATCCTTGCGACACTTTTTGGAGTCCTTCTGTCTTGCTCCACCTCATTTTATTTTGCTATCATTTTGATGAATAGCATGAGGTTAGTCTCCACAATGGCTTCATTGATTTCAGTTCTATATATCAACATTGGAATGCAACAAGATCCATGCAACCTTAAAAGCCCCACAAGAGTCCAGAAGTCAAGCCATGTCTACCCTTGGACAAATCCCATGTAAACTTACTCTTCAGCTTCGTGACCAGAGCTATCCTTTTTCCTTTGGCTCACTAAAGTTTTTGCTCGAGTCTTCTGAACGTTGTTCCCCCAGGTGCAATGGTCGGTTTTCTATAGGGAAGTACATTTCAAGCTTGGGTTACCTGTTATGAAGCCCTGAATCCTTGGAAGTTTTGCTCAATTTACTAAGTGAGCCAGCCAATCCTTGCTGGGGAAATTTCTGGCTTAAGTTACTTCTACTTAGTTGAAAAATCTTAGGAATCTTCTTTTGTTTTGTTTTTAAATGAAATCAAATTTGTTTTTGGTTATTTTTGTCCAATACCATTATCCCTTTTGTTAGGTCGCTTATAAAAATGTCCATATACCTTGAAATGTAAAATTCTTTAAGTTTCTGCAGTGTTCTTACTAAAAGCTTCCAAATGTTAACATTCCTAATGTAGACAATTGGCTGTGGTGAATAATTCTGGTACAAATTCTGGAAAATAATAACACTTAAATATTTTGTTAACATAAGTTGCTATGAATAACCCAAAGCCGGAACTCCTGTTCAAGTAGTTTTGAACTACAACATTAAGTTTTGGGGTAGTAAATAATTCATAAGAGCACACTTATTTAGTCTCTATATAGGACAGACACTCTGCTAGAAACTAATCCATGAAGTTGCCTCTTAAGGGATGTAGAGTTCTGAGCTAGACTACTAACACACATTATACAATGGGAAATTTTAAAAGTTTAGTGTTTTTTCTAAATGTAAAATATAGATTTCACTAGGTAACATAAGTAGTTAAGCACTTTTTAAGTTTGCCAGAGATAAGGGAAATATTTATTCTGCATATATCTCCCCAGTGAGAACTGTTTACATATTTTCACTTAGTGCAGCTTTTTAGGTGGGGTGGGAGGAGGAGCACATCATTGCCATACGTATGCCATTTCTGGCTTGCACAGCTGTGGTACTTCTACTATTGCCTCTGTCCTGTGAATCCTCCAACAGTTGAATATTTTTTGCACATCTCACTGAGCTTAATATTCAAACTTATCTAATTCCTTCAGCCTTCATGCATTTCTTTTGGCATATATATGTACACATCGAGACCAATACGACTGGAGGGAACACAGAAGCCGGTTGTGACGTAACACTCCCAGAAAATATCTACCTCTTCTTTGGGGCTACACATTGATTTTTATTACAACAACACAGCAAATTAGAGGATATCAAAACAATAAACAGAAAATCAATCTTCTACAGACACTTTGCTAGAGTGTTCTGTTATTTAAAGAAAATTTCAAACTACATCCTAACCGTGCATGGTTTGAACACATGTCTGACAGGGGTACAATGCTTTCACCTTCTCTGCTCTAGAAGCTGGAACTAGTGCTTGCATTTGACATGAGGGATTTGGTTGGTCCAAACACACAGGGGCATTTTGTCCACAGCCAAGGGTTTGTATCCACAATACTGTTTTTTTCAGTAGTGGGTGGTAATGGGAATGCAGAAGTTTTGATATTCTTTTAGCCCTAGGATGAAGTGTGAAATAGTGTGATAGTGTGTGTGTGTGTGTGTGTGTGAGGAGTCAATTCTTAGCATCTTTACTTTATTCTGGATACTTTATAGGAAGGGGCTATTTACTCAAAGCAATCTAAAAGGAATTAAATGTACCCCAGAAAGGACATATAAAAAGGATTTCAGCTTATCTTATAAACAGGACATGAAAGTCTTTTGGATGAATCGCCATAGTCCATTCATCTCATTTATTTCCATGAGAAAGAAAATAACCATATAGAGATGTTAGGTGGAGGTTAGGATGTTCCTGTGAGTGTCATTTTTCTTTTTTTGTCCAAATAGAATGCATATTGTAAAAAATCCTCTGAATGAGCACCAATGCACATTGTAAAGCATCCCCAAAATGAATGTACATGCACATTGTAAAGAGTTCTCTGAGTGAATGACATATTAGCTTTGAAATCTCTATTTCAGGATGTGATAAAAAAAAAACTATATTTTTTGCTATGAATCAAGTGTCTGAGAAAAAACAGAATCAGATATTTAAAAAATATTTCCCTGGGGCAAGTATATAAAATAATTTTGTTTATGAACATTAATATTTCAACTATGAAATATTTTCTATACTTGGTTATGTTATTTTAGAAAAAAAGACTGAACTGGAATTATGATGTTAGCATATGTTTACTTTGACATAGAGGCAATGACAGATGGAAATTTCCTCACCTGTAAGATGGGTATAGCAATAATATCTAAGCCACATGGCTAACATGCAGGTTAAATATGGCAACCCATGAAATAGCACTTTATGGTCTCAATGGTGTTACACAGTTACACATATATTAATTGTAAAAAAGTGTTTGACCAGAGATAATCAACTATATCTTATGATTTAAGTAACAATCATAAGCACAAATGTACATGTTAACATGAATATGAAATACCCTAGTTGGAGGCTTAAAGATTAATTTGAACATGATTGCAAACTGGGCAGGAAGATTGGGGAAACTCAGTACATGGGCTCATTGCTGTTGTGCCGTTCACCAAGGAAAAGTGAAAGTCAACAGCCACAACCTTCTACTTAGCAGATACAGGAGAACTGCAACTCAAGCTCAGGGGTCCACTTGGCTTTTTGTCTGGTTATTAAGTGTGAATTTATCTTCTTGGATCTCAGAATGATGTTTTTGGAGATTATGTTAGGCAAATGGGCAACACTTACAATAGAGTGATGTTAAATAATGAATATTTCTCTGTAGCAGAATAACAAATGTCAAGTTATAGGTCCATAAAAAAATGTAATAGCTGTTAACAATTACTGCCCTCACTAACCTGGCAGAGAGAAAATGATGAAACAATGTTGGCAGGAAAGAATACAGTATAATATATTTTGTGATTGTATTTGTAGACTTGATGAAATTGCATAGAGGAGTAGAAAATTGGAAAACAAAAAGGTTCATGAGCTTTCATTCAGGGAGCTCGGGTGAGGGGTTGGTAAAGAAAATTAATAGGGATGGAGTTTAAAACTTATGGAGTTGGAACGCACAAAAGCAAATGTGTGCACAGACATTTTCATTTCTATTCTTCTATTATCTCTCCTCAGATGAGACTCCAACCAACAATTCACAGCTTGGTAAGATAATTAGCAAACAAAAGTGCTATGTTTCAAAATGTTTTGGTGATCTGTTATGAAACTGTGCTGGCCAGTATATTGAGTTCTAGTTTCTCCGATTTGCTAAATTTTAAATAACAATTCACAGAAGAATTTTAAACCCACATGTGATGTGTTGGTCAATTTTTATAAGACCTGCAGCTTTTATTTTGGTTTATTTCATTTTTTGGATATCAAACATCTGATCCATGCAATATTTTGGGTCTTTGATTGAATTGTAGTTAATACATCATAGCATACTTCAGTGTGCTGCTGTGAAATACTGGTCAGGGACATTCTGTAAGAGCAAAGTGGGAAGGCAGTGAGTAAAGTCCGTCTTGAAGACTGTATAACAGTGTATGTGCTTCTTGTAGGTTCCTTGAGTGTGCCTCCCTTTCAGCTGAATGCCGTCACCAGCTCTCTGATATCAGGAATGGTCATTCTGGGAGTCATGTGCTTCTCTCTCCTCTTGTGCTCACTGGCCCTTCTACACCGAAAGGGATCCACCAGCTTGGTATTGAATGGTGTACGAAATCCTGTCTTTGAATGACAGTGACTGGCCCTGCTCCAGAAGGAAGGTGTCATTGATCACTTGGTATGACTGTGGTCAGCAGTCCCTCTGAGTTCAATGACAGCCTCACTTGATATTTTTAGGCTAGGTATATTGTTGTAGCTCATGAGTGTTAAGATAGTGAAAGACTTTTGATGGTATTGCTACTGCCACCTATATAAGTGGCCAACTCCATTTCCTTATCATCAAAGGGCACATTGACAATAAATAAAAATATTCAGGACTTAGACCTTAAGAGGTCAGTCATTTTTCACTTCATTTGTAATTTCTGTTGATTGTTGGTGTAAGAGGCCAATCTAGCCACAGATGAAGAAAAAGAATTTGTTCCATTTTCCTCTAAGCAGTAGAACCCAACGCAATGGTTTTAAATTAGTGTATCTGGTCCAAAAATGAAAGTTACCTTTTTTTTTAATTGCTGGTAATTCCAGCTTAAGGCTACATTTTAAAGGGACATTTGTGAGTTAACTACTATTTCTACTGACCTACTGTGTCATGGATTGATTTTTAATTCTAATAATGGCATTTGTTTAAAAAGAAGACATCAGGCAAAACTACAAATACACTTGGGAAATATATTCACATAACAAATAGTAAAAGTGGGTTTTAATGTCCAAAGGATGCATTGTATCTTGGCAAATTATCTCTTTGGATAGGCTGTGAAGCTTCATCCTGGTACATGTGAGACCATCAGCGCAGGGTAACTCACCTGGTAGTTAAACGCTCAGCTTCCATGTATTCAAGGTCGCTGTGGGAAGGTTATTGCTAATTCACAAGCCATTACATGAGAAGCAGACATTGTCAGCACCATATAAGCATGATGCTCCCATTTGGGCTTCCCAGCAGGCCAGTATTCTTTTTATCCTAGAACAAAGAGGAAATACAGAGTAGGTGTTGTTTGTAGAATATTTTAGGAGCCAACATGAAAAAGATGTTCCTTTGTCCTAAACTTTTTATGAGAAGTGGGGAAACGAATGGTCCAAAGGGGCTTTCTTTATAAGACATCACTTTTCTAGATGCTATACTCACTACTCAATGAACAGTAGCTTCACCTAGTACTAAACAGTGAGAGCATTTAATGCTTTAACAGCTTTGCAAAAAAAAAAATGTTGAACCCAATTTTTAAACAAGTCATGTTCAACACAAAAACAAAAAAAAAATTATGTTCAAATTATTTCCACAACTGAACAAATAAAAGTACTTGATGACATATATCAAAGCCTGGTATTTGCGGCTTCTGGTAGTGCTGTATTAACTGTAGAAATTTGATGTCACGACACTGTGATCCATTATTCAGGACAGATTTTAATACACCATATGTAAATCAATGTGCAATTTTGAATTTGCTTCAAGCGGAGTATGTACACTGCAAATTAATATAATAATTAAATCAATCACCAAGTTAAAATACCACCCTTTCTCCAATTTGCTTGAATATTTCAGGAGCAAGTGTTTATATTACAATCATTAGCAATATAATTACCTCAACTCTTCTATTTCGAGGTGGATGGCATGAAGTGAGAAAGAACCTAAAGGAAGTAATCCTGGATAATTTCTTCAATGTTAAACAAAAATTAAGCCACTTAAAAAGTCAATCTCCCCTTTCATCCTGCCCTCCTTCTGTGGTAACATGATTAACTGATCATCACACTGTATGATTCTCTGTGTACGTGGACAATACTGAAATACTGTGACAAGTCTGTCTCAGATACCTTGGGTTAGTACTAGTTCAAGCTTAAGCTCTGTGAGTAGTGCAGTAGATCATTGAAACTGGCTTGTCTGAATTCTTTGCCTTTGGCTAGTTATCGCTTCAGCATTTGTCCCTTAAATCCTACACTTCTTTCACGGAATGAATAATCAACAAACCCTACACTTCATTTCACAGAACAGAATATTCAGCTCACACCATTTTGGGAACACCTCAGGCCTCATCTTTGCTTTTGCTACCCTTTTGTCATGAGGAAGAGAAGCAAAGCTATAAGCAGGTTTGCTTCATTCAACTCTGCCCTCTAGTACTCAAACTGTTGGTTCTGTTTCAATTACTCTGAGGTTTTTTTTTTTCTTTTGGTTATTGTAGTAGGAAGACCTTACAAATATGTGCAAATGTCTTTTCAGTTTTAATACCTCAAACTGTTTTTTTGCGCTTCAGGGGTAAGGTCTGATGACATGTACAAAATTAATAAAAATAATTTGAAATTAATAGTTTGAAAATATTAGCTTGTTTATTTAAGACTGTACTTCTTCTTCCTGCTCCGTGTATCCTATTCTTTTCAGGAATGTTGTGAATGAATGACTCAAAAGTAAACATCAGCATAACTTATTCCTTTGTCCTAAACAAAGGAAGGTAGGTAGTTCTATAGATAGATAAAGTCTGTCCTAGACACACTGAGCTTCCTAGCCATGGAGCTGATTTGGGGTCTTCATTTATGGTCCTTTACCTGAAACTTGAGCTCCGACAAAGGTGGACTTTCATACTTTGATGGGTGTAGTAAAAAGAAAGGACCTTGGCTTCTGCATAGTTACAGAACTGACAGGTTCTGATGTCATCCCCCTCCTTCAACACCCTTAGGAGGGTTAGGATGGAAGAAACAGGATACTGAAGAGAACTTCTTTTCAGGTCTAAGTGAGAGTGCAGTTTTAATGGGCATGGCACAGAATCCTTAAGTATGGGGTGTTAGTTTAGTGAGCATCACTGCTCCAAGGTTTTTGTGGGGAGCTGTGGAGCCTGTAGCATTACTTTGTGTATCTTCAAGCAGTAAAACAGCAGAAGCAAGAATACAGCTGAAGTCATGGTTAAAACCTGCTGTCCACGTACATGAAGTATAGTTTTTTGAATTTTCAGAATACTTGGCATTAGAGAATTATGAGAGAACCTGAATACATACTTTCATTCCATGTTTATAAGTAAAAGAAGAAGCTGACCATAGATCTATTGTTTTGACATAAAGACTGTTCAATTATCTGCAACCAGGGAGATCTTTAACACAAACATTATAATTGGAAAAAAAACTTTAAGACTTGGTTACTAAACAAAAGAAATGCATGGATAAGTTGAAATACTTCTCAGAATTCTATATGAAATCACTAGCATATATAGACAATAAATAATGATGCACACAAGTAGTTTTATATACAAAATATAAAGTAAAATGCTCTCCATCCATCCATCCATCCACCCATTCATCCATCCATCTATCCATCCATCCATCCATCCATCCATCCATCCATCCACCCACCCATCTACCCATATAACTATCTTTCAGGAAGTAATATAATACACAAAAAGGAATAACCTCACAGAATTGTGGAGTCTGAACAAGCCTAAGGCCTGCTGTAAGGAAGGGCAGTTCCAGGGAAATTGATGGTATAAATAACTGCAACCAGAAAGCATAATACATGCCCAGGAAGAGATAATGTCTCCCTTCAAGTCAAAGGCAAGATAAAAACAATGTCAAAGGTTGAAAGGCAGCAAGGAAGGAAGTTTTTCTCTTGCCTTTTGTCCTAGTCAGGCTCTGAACTGATTGGATGTATCACATTGGTTAGCAACAAAAGTTCCTACTAAGTCTGGGGAATTAGGGAATGTATGCAAAAAAATGTCAAAAAATTTAACAGTGCTGTCAAAGTAGTTTGAAATATTATCTACGCACAAGGAATTATGAATGAAGGACAATGTTTTATGATTACTGAATAATATGGATCAAATGCAAGGAAGACTGGCCCAGGAGTAGGAGGGCAGTGGTGAATTATGAAAAATGCCATTATCTCTGTGGTATGAAGATAAATAGAATAGAGGAGGTATGGCCTAGCATTAACTTGGGGCCTATGTTGTATTTGGCTTTGAGGGTCCTAGTATGAAAAGAGAAATGACATTAGCAGTGGCAATAGGTCAGGGCAATAAAGAATATCAGATATAGTAGCAGACATAATTGGGGACAAATCTAACAGGACAGGTCTAGGCACAAGGAGGAGAGACAATATGTTAGACAAAACCAGTTCCTGGAGGAGACAGAACTAGAATGGTTGATAACTGTTACTTTTATGCTATATGAAGCAGTTCACTTCTTGCATAGCTCAGGGTAAATGGAAACCAGGTAAACACACTATGTTTTTGTGTTTGTGACAATGCATTGGCTGACAGCTTTTGTGTGGACTGTATTGGTCTGCAATTCCAAGTAACACAGAGAAATAAAACAACCTTGACTAATGCACTTTTCTGAAACAGCAAGGAAAGACTTGGTTTGGGTTAGGGCATTGGGCTTTGTTCATTTGTACTCAACACAACAGAGACCACTGCTAAGCAGTCTTCATTTTTAAACCCCTGTGAAGTGAAACTGAGAATTATGATTATTATCTCCAACTCCCCCTTGCTTCAAGAATCTGGATATTCGCTTCTTATGTACATTAGCAACATAACTACCTCAATTTTCCCTTTCGTTTTCTATGAAGAAGAAAGCCGTGTTGCTGTGGTGTGTAGCTGCAGTCAAAAGCAGTGGGGTTCAGTTCCATTAGGGGCAAGGCTGTGTCAGCATTGCACAAAACAGAATTCATTACTTAGTCATGCTGCTTGTTAGGCTATTCAACTTAACACTGTAAATTTTGGGAGGTTGATGGCTTGACAATTTCTCAGCTCTGAATCAAGGGTGTGTAAGTCGTGGGGCCATTTCTCCCTTCCTATGTAGCTTTGTGCCTGTGCTTTTAAAGGTGTGAACAATGGGCTCACATGGATAGTTGCCTTAGGAAAAAAATTAGTGTTTTGGCAATTCTTTACTTCTTTGGAATTAGAATCAACTTATTTAAAAGCTGCTATTTGTTTCCAAGGAGGTGTAATAGACAGAGAATAATTCAGCTTGTTGTTTCTGAAAGAAATTGAGCCCATGTAAAACTTACAGAGATGAAGCCTGTATTTTTTTTTTTTTTTTTTTGGTATCCCACCTCAGCCTCTGAACACAATGTGGAGCAAATTGATTCACTCTCTCTCGTTAAAGAGTTCTTTAAAATCTTAATTATTTGGAGTTTGACGATATGTATTATATATATGTATGATACTTTCTCTCATTTTCCAAATTAACCTTACTTGAATTGTGTCATAAATGATTTGTGTCTCTATAGCTCTAACACAATCTCATTTAAAATTGTAACTAACAGAATGGTTAAGTATAGAATGGCTATTTAAGTAGAGTGATATTTAATTAATACACCATTGCATAGATTCTTTCCTTGGCTAAAACAGTGTGCACACAGTTGATATTATACTCACAATTTCACCTGTGAAGAAAGCTGACTCCGCTCAATGGCTATTAAATCCGTGGATTCATCTCTCTAGGTTGGTAATACTGCCAATCTAGATGATGCCTCCCTAACCTTGTTTCCATTTTCTTTGTATAAGGTTCAATGTACTGAAAAAAAAATCAATATAGTTTTTGATATGTATGTAATTTGAATTAGAAAAATAGAGCCGTGGTTTGAGGAAAAAAGATTAATTGCATAACATAGGTCCCTATAATGCTACTCCTTTATACATTCCTTAAAGAGTTGTAAACTCACAGAAAGATGCATACTTCAGGGTTTCTACCATCCTAGAACAGTAGATGTGCATATTTTGGTTTAATTGGCTAGAATATGTAGAAAGTGGTATTTTCATAAGTACAAGGCCACTTTGTTCCCCTTTCTGGTCTAATTTTTCTGTCTAGTATCCAGAAGGAATCTCTCTTTAAATCTGGCGGCTGTCCCTATCAATAATTGTTTACAACATTTAGATACTTTTGAGACAATAAAGAGCATTCTGCTTCATTCCTTTGGTGCCTTGAGTTCTAATATCAGTGTCATGTGATTAAAATCTCTTCATTCTGATACAGAAGGCCTCCTCCTAAGAAGAGGAGCTGGGTTGTGTAGCTCTTGGGTGACTCTGTGGGTGTGACTCTGACTGGCTTCCTGGTTTAATATTGTCAGGTTGTAACACAGGCTTGTTGTCTTTACAAATGTGCACTTAATGTACTGATTTTCACATTAACCACATTTTTCACCTTGAAAAATAAAACTGATAAGATGTTTAAATTAGGTTGTCTTTCTTATAGATTGCCAAAGAACATTTACCTTGAAATCCTCAAATTTCCTGCCTTTCTGACTTTAAGAGAGAAAAGAACTATGAATGGGTTACGCTAATTTCTTGAGAGCCTGTTTTTTAAATTGGTTATTTTATTTATTTACATTTCAAATGTTACCCCTTTCCCAATTTCCCCTCCATAAGCCCCCATCCCCTCTTCCCTCCGTCCTGCTTCTATGAGGGTGCTCCCCCACCAACTCACCCACTCCTGCCTCAGCAGCCTAGCGTTCCCCTATCCTGGGTCAGCAAGTCTCCACAAGACCAAGGATCTCCCCTCCCAGTGATGCCAGATAAAACAATCCTCTGCTACATATGCAGCTAGAGCCATGGGTCCCTCCATATGTACTCCTTGGTTGGTAATTTAGTCCCTTGGAGCTTTGGGCGGGGGTGGGGTGTGGGTCTGATTGGTTGATATTGTTGTTCTTCCTATGAGGTTACAAACCCATTCAGCTCTTAAACAGTCCTTGTCCTAACTTCTACACTGGGGTCCCTGAGCTCAGTCCAATGATTGGCTCTGTCCATCAGTATCTGTATTGGTCCGGCTCTGGCAGAGTCTCTCAGGAGACTGCTTTACCAGGCTCCTGTCACTAAGCACTTCCTGGCATCTGCAATAGTGTCTAGGTTTGGTGTCCTCAGATGGGATGGATCCCCGGGTGGAGCAGTCTCTGGATGGCCTTTCCTCCAGTTTCTGCTCCACTCTGTTCCTGCATTTCCTTTTGACAGAAGGAATTCTGGATTAATACTTTTTGAGGCTGTGTCTATCCACTAGATATCTTGGTGGAAAGGAACCATTCTGACTTTAGAAGCCTCTGAACAAAACCACAGGATCACCCCACCCAAAAACATTTTGAAATTTAAACACCAGATTATATCTTCCAACTTAAAAAAATGCCTCTTAAAAATAAAATATTTACATTAAAATTAAATTATAGGCTTTTGATCAAAATGCCTTTCTAACTGTATAGACTTTATTGAGTTGGAAGGGTTTAGGTATGGTTAAAATTTTATATGAGTTTTTTATTTATTATGCAAGTTTTTAATAATAACGTTTCTAAAATTAAAAATAAAAATAAGTCCCTGAATAATATCTTTGCTACTCTATGGTGAGGACAGTGATAGAGCCTCATAAAATGCAAGTGTGATCTCACACTCTATACACTTGAGTTTAGGAAAATTATGAACCACAAAATAATCACTTAGCTTTCTCTATTGCATGAGTGATATTTTTAACCCTATCTGTAATAAAGAAGAATAGAAACTATAAGAAAATATTTATCATTTACAGAAGCCTCTATATAGTATATCTCATAATGATGATTTCATAATATAAATATTGTTTGCAAGTAATTTAAAGTACTCTTTTATTTGCATGCATTTGAATGAAGGATTCCCTGTCCTTCCGGTTTGATTCATTAGTTAATTCCCCTTTTGGGGTTAAGTATTAAGTATTCCCTTTCAAATTCTCATTCGTTACTTAGGACAAATGTTCTTTCTTACATATGCCAATCCTTGTGAAATTTCAGGATCAATGAGCTTTTAATTTTAATTTTTTTTTTAATTAATGTGGTTTTATCGATATTGTACTATTAATAGATGACAAATCAAACTACCCAAAATTGGATGTAATACGCAGCAGCTTTATAATTATTTATAGATACTTCTACTGTGTGTTGGATGACTATGCTGGTTTTATTATATAATAAGTACACTTATATACTGTCTAGAATTGCATTCTATTGCACATACTAGTTACAAAACAAAGTAGCTTAAATAAGAAAAAAAAAATTGATGTGACTGCCAGGACTGGCACAGCAGTCTACTCCTCAGAGCTCTCAGGTTGAGCCTCTTTATGTCTTGCTGCTCTGGGCCTCCAGCCATGGTTCTTTGAATCAAATCAGAGGAAAGTAAAAAAAAAATAATAAAAAAGAGTAGTGAAGCTTGCATAAGTTAAGGAAGGGTTTTGGCAGCTGTCGCAGGGCACTTTCATTATACACTGAACAAACTTAGTCATGTTGTCAATTGTACCAGCAAGGAAATCTGGGAAATGTAGTCTTATTGAATATGTATAGAGGACCAGCCTATCAGAGGATTCAATTTAGATGTGATATAATTTACCCATGCCTTGAAAATGTTAGATAAGGTGCTTTATGTACAATGATGTTTGTTATTGCATTAGTAACAAAAATATGAAATGGTATGTGTTCTCAAGTACAGAATTTATAGCCATAGCTGTAGCTTAGATGTATTGTAGTCGTTTTATGTGATTTAATAATAATATAAACCACAAAATTAGTTATAGAAGACTTTTTTTTAAATCAAACTAGAAAACTCATGCTCTGAAATAAAATGAAAATAAAATAAAAACTGGATACATACACAAACACAATATGATCTCAAATAGAAAAAGGCAAGAATAAAGTTGATAGAAATAACTATAATCAAATAAAAATTAATTGTTTTAATATTGCATCTTTATGTTTCTTTGACAAAGTATCTAGGTCACTTAAACTGGAAACCATTTTTAGTGGCCATATGATTGAGAAGCTTGGGGGATATATTTGTCTGTATTATTGTCACCAGCATTTCAGTTCTTAACTTCATTTAGGTTTATCTACTAGAAAACAAGAGATTTGTACCTAAAAGTGTATCAACAAAGAAATCAAATTTCCAAACATTTGTTTCCTCTGAGAAGTAGTTAAAATTCAATGGCTTTGTTCATTCCCCAACAATTTAACAATTTGCTCAACACATAAATGATCTTCAGTGTGCTTCAGATCACACCATGGCAGCATACTAAACAGATGTGGGAACTCTGACTCGTTTGGACAGCAATGAAAGAGCTATCTGCCTCACTGTTTTTCATCTATGTGTTTGTTATTCCTGTATCACCAGCATTCTGGTCACACAACTGTGCACACTTAGAAAAATGAGTTAAACTCTAGGAAATGGTTGAAAAGCACCATCCTCATCATGTCAGCAATGAAAATGCTGTTTGCCCATACTCTCAGGAGCCATTCGCTGGAATGTTTGGAATCATCACCTATGCATTTTCCCTCTTAACAACAACAACAACAACAATAACAACAACATCCATTCTGATGAGTGTAATTTTTGTTTGTTTTCAAGTAATCTGTTCCCTTTGTCTTCTAGAGCTAAGAATAGCTGTGTGTAATGAATATTGTTTATACAGAAGGCCATTTCCATAATAAATACAACACCACTTTCTGCTGTTTCCTGAGAAAAGTGACACAGGAACAAGGTACCAGAATTCTTCAGAGTATAACCTTACTTCAGCATGATCCATTTCTTGAAGAAAACATGTAACTATTTCCTATACACTTTCACCTCACTTCATCTTCACATCAACAATAATAATTGCATTGTCAATTTTCAATATTTTTTTCCACTACCTCTTAGGCATTTCTCTAAGACACCCAATCTAGGAGTCCACTATCAACACAGCTATAGTATCACTCCATAGTAATGTAAAACATCATTCTTGCCAAGCTGAAGAGAAAGGTGGTAGTTACATTAGCTTCTTCATTAACTTCTCTTCAGATAGGGATCTTTCCTCAAGATGGCATCTAGCAAAAGTAGCTTTATTTGTGTCCTGCAGGGTTAAAGTAAAGCAGGGAGGACAGCATGGTTTTCTAAACTGTCAACTGTACAGAACCAAAAATCGATCACATTTTGCCTCAGTTCAAAATCAGCATTTTCCCCTTACGATGGGATAAGAGAATAACAGAGCCAAGGATAGCACAGCAATGTGTTTATCTATGGCTCTTTAGCCAAAATTACTTTTTCCAATATCTAAGCTCTGTGCTTACTCTAAATGGAAGGCAGGAAGCAAAGAATGATGTGCTGCTTTAAATGTAGATGGGGGATAAGATGTTGAGACTAAAATTTAAAAACCACACTAGGACAGATTCATTCCACTCTCACATTTAAATAATGTTCACATTAAATAATTGTTCCAAAGGAACTGTCAGAGAGAAACAGTCAGTCATCGCTTTGCCTATCTCAGTTCTGACAGCTTTAAAAGACTCAAGCTCACAGTGAAGCTATGAAAATTATTTTTTTAAAAAGCCATTTGCAAAACATGAGCAAAATTTTATTTCTGCCTGATTATTGACAGGTAAATGAACAACTTCTATAATCTTGAAGAAGGGAAGCCTCTTAGATTATATTGGTTATGTAGGATGTGCCCCAGGAATTTAAAATTAGTAGAATGTATGCATAATTTACAAACTTACGGACGATATTGTTCTCAACTTTCATCTCAGTTGACATTGGTGTCTGTGTTTTCTAAGCTCAGAAAAAAAAAAATAAGGAACTCACTATGGAATGCATGCCCTTTGCAAGTCATGCTTGGAAGTTTCTAGAGGCCTCAACACACTTGAAGTCAAGAAACTAAACGCTTGTTTAAGGAGCATGTTGTTGACGTCTGATAGATGGTATCGTACAATGAATAATATCTGTCTGAAGAAAAGAAAGATGAATAGAAATAAAGGAACTTTAGGGCCTGGTAGAGCATTGTGACTCATAGTTGTCATCCCAACTCTTGGATTACATGAGGACAGCTGTAGGTATGGGGATAGCAAGTAGTAGGACATCCAAGGATACATGGAGAGTCTCTGTTTCAAACTAAACATATTCTCTCTTGAACAACAGTCCTTAATAATTGTCAAGTGTGCCTCTAAGAAAGGCAGTAACTTTTGGCGTCAAATTCATATACTAAGGTATCGTCAAAGTATCTTTTTTATTATTTTCAATTCAAGCTGCTTGGAACTTGCCTACTACATTCCTGTCTATCATCTTATGATGTAAAATGAATGTGCCTCAAAGTGTTCTTTCCTGCCATGTCAGCCTTTCGCATATCGGTTCCTTGTCACTGAGAGAAGCATGCTTCTCTGTTTTACATTCTGGCATGCTCAGGAAATGCCCTAGGTAGATATCCTGAGGAAGGTGCCTGTCTGTAAAGTACTTTCCTACATGAGTACACATAGACTTCCTGATGGAATTCCTTGGCTTTACTTCCTTTGTGAGGGGAGGATGTTGCTTTGGAAATAACTCCCTATCTGACACAAGGAATGGTTTGTTTTCTGCTCTTATCTTTTGGCCATGTTTATTTTGCCTTTACACTCACCAAATGCAATCCAACTGCATTCATTCACAATTCTATTGTCTTCCTGAACTTGTGTACTTTCTAAAATAAGGATGATATTAACTCCAAAGATTTAAATGAGACCACCATAAGTAAGTGTCTTAGTCAGGGTTTCTATTCCTGCACAAACATCATGACCAAGAAGCAATTTGGGGAGGAAAGTGTTTATTTAGCTTACTTCCACATTGCTGTTGATCACCAGAGAAGTCAGGAGTGGAACTCAAGCAGGCCAGGAAGCAGGAGCTGATGCAGAGGCCATGGAGAGATGTTCCTCACTGGCTTGCTTCCCCTGGCTTGCTCAGCCTGCTTTCTTATAGAACCCAAGACTTCCAGCCCAGGGATGGCACCACCTACAAGGGACCCTACCCCCTTGATCACTAATTGAGAAAAAGCCCCACGTCTGGATCTCATGGAAGCATTTCCCCTATTGAAGCTCCCTTCTCTGTGAAACTCCAGCCTATGTCAAGTTGGCACACAAAAGCAGCCAGTACAATAAGAGTACCGTCTATGTGTCCCCAATGAGTCAGAAAGTTATTTTCTACCCATTGTCCAACACTGGAACTATGTCTTCATTATGAAATCCATCTACTTTATTTTACACAGCTTTAACCTTATTGATAACACTAACCTGTGACCTCTTGGTCACAAAGGCTGGTTCAGTTGACCTGGTAAGATAAGAGTATTCTCTTAGGGTTCTTTGTCTATTCTTGTAAGCCACAATACACACTTTGGGTTAAAGGAATTAACTTTTCAGATTAAAATATCCACTGATCAAAACACAAATACTTGGACTCCTCTGTTCTCTGCCACATGGCTTAGAGATACAAATTTCTGCCAACAATGGTAATTTGTAATTGTCTAGACTGTGTAGTTTGGCTTCTAACAGTATTATATATGAGAGATAAAGGGCATTGATTTAGAATTGGAAATTGAATCAAATTTTTATTCTTTTTTAGTTGTGCAATCTTGAGAAAGTTAGGAAGCCTCTTTGAATGTCAATGTTCTTATGAAATGAAAATTTCATAGCAGCATTTAGGGTTAGAATGAACTTTAGATCCCTAAAGTTGATCTAGGTAGCCAGTTTAAGACCTAGCACACAATCGATAACAACCTTACACTTCCTGATCTCCTTTTACCATGGTACCCACTCTGTGTCACTATTGTAACTTCTTAGTTAATTCTATGTGGTGTTGCAGAGAGTACTAAGACCATGTGTGTGGTGTCAACTTAGCACAATTTAAATTCTGACTGAGGCATATCAAATGACTTACTTGTGTATATACCAAGTGAAAAAATACAATAGTACTTTTACTACTTTACTTTGCAAGCTCTCCTAAGACAAGCTGATTATCAGGAAACTAGAGCATTGCAAACGTGTAATGAAGATGAGTTCTCATTGTTGCCTTTATCCCTCAACTCTGCTGTTACTTCACTTTTCTCCCCTACTTTGTTTGTGCTCTTGATCATTGTCCATTGATGGAAAAAAATCACCCTGTAATTTAGTCATTCAACAAGTATTTTTGCAGACCTACTATGTGAGAGGACTTGGGCACACACAAACCATTTGCTTCATTGATAGAAAGTACAGATTTGCAATTGTAACTTACAAATGCTCAAGATCAGTTTCTTAATCTGTAAAATAGAATGATAGTTCCTTCAGGGGATATGTTAGGGTTCAGTAAATAGGATAAGGTAATGAACCTGATTTCACATGCAGATGTGACAAGCTTCAACCAGACCCACAATTGTTCCATCAGCACCTTTGCAGATCAGATAGCACTGAAGCAGAGGAGCCTAATGGAGCCTCCTTCCCATAAGCACCCCACATTGCTTTTTGCATTTGTCTGGCAGCCTTTGCACTCTTAATGGAATGAGGTAAGAGGGAAACAATAAGCTCCCAAACAAGAAAACAAATTGCAAAGAGCAGGCTGACAAAGATGTAAACCAACATTTGAGATACCAAAGTGCTGATAATCCTCACCAAAGTTATTTGGTAGGAGGAACATTTATAAACCTCCAAGATTGCTGTGGTCTGAAGGTTCGTGTCCCTGTTAAAATTTTTGTGTTGAGGAGTTTAGTTTTGAAATTAATATTATTATGGTTTGAGTGAACAACATCCCCCCTCCCATAGAAATCATGTTTCAGTACTTGGTCTCCAGAAGGTGTTGGAACCTTTAAGAGGTAGAGACTTGTTGAAAGAAGTACAACACTTGAGACCAGGTTTGTTTGGTTCTTTCAAGGTATTTTATTATAGCAACAGAAAAAAAATCAATTTAAATTTGAGTAGTGAGATTTTAGCAGGTGGTTTTGGAAGCAACTCCTTCTTGATTTCATTAGTGTGTGGTCAGAATTGGAAGATTCTTCTTGTCTTGTTTTCTACTAAGGATTATATACTAGGGCTTCAAGCACTCTAAGCAGGCAGAATATGGCTCAGCTAATTTCCAAGCCTCCAAGCCAGGAAGGTCTTCTCTCATAAGTTCCTTCATACTCATAGGGAGTATGTTTGTTTCTCCCAATGCTGAGAGCTAAGGTAGACAGAGCTAAGGACAAGCAGATCGGCTCTCTGCAGACAATGAATCTACAAGGGCTTAGATCTTTGAGATCAGTCTCCACAAATGTGAGAAATATATTTCTTTTGTTTATATAACATACAACTTACTGCCTTATTTTGTTCCTGTAGACAGAATAATATAATATAAAGATTAAATTCTGAAGATAAGAATTTTGTTTCGATCATCAAGTTTGGACACTTGAGCTCCAATTTTCTTGAGGATATGTCAGTCTGCCTCTGCTCTGAGCTGCCTAGCTGAAGGTTATTGCAAAGGCAGTGGTGAGAAAACAGATTTGATTATGTTTCAGGGTTCTCTCTATCAAAGGGAATGAGAGGGGCTTACGTTTGTTTACCTGGCTCTCTCTCTGGACCTGGGTCTCTTGGAATTACCTGGGCCTCTGCAGCTCCATCAAGCTGAACTTGTTCTCGCTGTCACCTGTCATAACTTCATTTCTGATCCCTGATTTATCCACTTTTATGACAGACTGTCTAGCCTGTTCATTTGTCTCTGTATCTATCAGATGGTACCCAGCTGGGATCATGAATGGCAGATCAAACATGTTGCTAATATTAGAACAATACTCTTTTGAGTCACCTTTTTCATTTATTTGCTATGGAGTTTATGATAGTCTAGACCCCACATCAGTCTGTGTAGGGTTAGGCTTGGAGTTTTAGATGTATTGTTATCTCGCCAGTGTGTGGGGGCTCCTCTACACTGAATTTCTACTTCCTTTATGACATAGTCTTATGAGTATGCTCATAACTTCTATCTATTTGAACTAAGTGACTGAGACAGGGAATCTTTTGAAAAGAGTTCTTTTCAAGCTCCTCTAGACATCACATTAAGATACCCTGGCCATTCAAATCATAAAACATATAAGAGGGCAAGCAAAAATATTGTTAATTAAATGTTTAATCTTTACTATAGCTAGCATATTAATTTTAAGTAGTTTAATTTATAGGATAGTACAGCTTTATTTATGTGCAGCATGTATACTTTATAGCACAGAGTACCCTCTTGTATAAGCCATGTGTATAAGATATTTATGCTCATTTTATTGGCCTCTAAGCATAATTTTACTATTAAATATATGGAAGAATTTTATAGTTGTTTTTTATAGCACTATTGGCCTAAGCTAGGCTTACTTTTATGCCAAGTCTTGTGTCTAGAACAGGACTCTCAATTTTAACATGGCTTATATGGAAAAATACATAAATCCATTGTCATTTATGAACATTTGCTTATCTGCATTTTTAAGGGATGCACAGGGTCTCTTCTTACAATCCTTTCTTCTTTGAGTATATTTTTGGAATAGTGATTTTTTTCTTGTAATTATGAATCCCCCCTCCTTCTTGTTTGCAAGACAGAGTTTCTCTGAGTATTCCTGCCTGTCCTGGAACTTACTGTTGACTAGGTGGCCTTGAACTCAGATATCCACCTGCCTCTGCCTCCAGAGTGAATGCTGGGATTAAAAATGTGTGCCACCATCACCTGGCTCATTATGAATTTCTTAATATGAGTCAAATACACATTTTTCTCAGAATCAAACTCCTCAGGAAACTACACATGTTCAAAAGGGGTGTGTATGCATGTATTCAATACATAAATGTATTATAACTGCTCAAAAATTCTCAGAAAATCACTTCAATTAGAAGGAAAGCTGTTGATATACATACAATTTTGATTGTATCTTTATTTATATAATTTTAAAAGAAAAAAACACAAGGATTTATTGTATTTGTGTGTGTGTGTATATGTGTGTGAGTGTGTGCATGCTTGCATGTGTGTATGTGTGTGTGTGTCTGTGAGTGCTTGCACACATAAATGTGCAGATGCTTTCAGAGGCCAGAGAAAGGTGTGTTCTACTGGAGCTGGAGTTATAAGTCACTGTGATACTAGGAACTGAACTTGGGTTCTCCGAACAGACAGCAAGAACGCTCAACTACTGACCCTGTGGATTTGTCTTTTATTAATGCTGTTTTAACTGTTCTCCCATCAGTGCGGCTTATTCTTTGCTGGGTTTAGAGACCTAGACATTATTTAAACAGTGAGGGCTATGAACTTATCATGGTGGCCTTCTGGATCATACCACAGCATGACAGAAGTGTATAGTGGATCCCATCCTCAGTGACATCAGACACCTTGTGGTCTGTATGAATAGTTCACTAGGCAGTTTTGCTAATGTACTCAAATAGTTGGAATAAGTAATATAAGATTGTTGCATGATGCCAGGCAGTAGTGGCGCATGCCTTGAATCCCAACACTTGGGAGGCAGAGGCAGGCAGATTTCTGAATTGGAGGCCAGCCTGGTCTACAAACCAGCCAGCCTGAGTTCCAGGACAGCTAGGGCTACACAGAGAAACCCATTTCGAAAAACAAAAACAAAAAACAAAACAAAACAAAACAAAAGATTGTTGCATGAAAGTTAAAACAGCTACTTATACTTTGGCCAATCCTAATCTCTAAAATTCCACTAGAGAGAGACCTTGTTAATGACTTTTCTAATTTTGTACAAGTGTGAATTATTATTCTACTTATTTTGTTAAACAATTTTAGTATATATTACAATATTAATTTTAATAAAATAGTATAATTACATCTAGGTTATGTATATTGTAACTAAATATCTGTGCTTGGGATGAGATCACATTTTGACCTACATGAACTTAAGTTAAACTAAGGAAAAAGATGTAACTTGGTAATTTGCTAGCCAGTTACTAGCTTTTAAATTACCAAGTTACACTTTTTTTTCAGCTCTATATATTAACAAAATCTGGAATAACAACATCTCATAAAGAGAAAAGATCTAATTATCTTTGCTTGTTATTTAAAGCTTTTAATTTTCTGCCCATTTTTCTTTATCATTACACATTGTAAGTTGTACATCTTCACAAGTATCATTTTATTACTAATGAAAAGTCATATAAATTTAGAAATGGTTTCATTTCATCCTGCGAGGCTAATTTCAACGGAGAGGAAGTAAAGCATTTCACATGCGTACAGTGAAACTCTTATAGCCCCATTTTGAGGTTGTCAAGTGCTCTGGTCTCAATCCTATTTGACCAATTTAAATTGCAATTTAAATGGTTGGATTCTACCATCTGATTTTAATCACCATCAATTTAATCATATTGGGCTTCCACAACTTTTTGTAGTAAGTTCATTTTTTGCTCATCCAAAGAGACAATATGCTTTAAACAGATATTTCCTCTGTTAGTACTTCTTGGGAGAGAAACAGTTTTATCAGCCTGCCCTTTATTCCTTTTGTTAACTCTTAGACAGAAAAATGATTTAAATAAATTGATATCCATATAAGGGTTAGATAAGAGAAAAGGAACATGATGGTGCTCATTTTGTAAGACAAACATCTTTATTTTTAAGATTTATTTATTATTATATCTAAGTACACTGTAGCTGTCTTCGGACACACCAGAACAAGACATCAGATCTCATTACAGATGGTTGTGAGCCACCAATGTGATTGCTGGGATTTGAACTCAGGACCTTCAGAAGAACAGACAGTGCTCTTAACCACTGAGCCATTTCTCCAACCCCAACAAACATCTTCCTTGCTTCCTTAAGGTTTGTGTTCATGTGGCCTTTCCATTTGAATTAGGAGTCTTCAGCCTCAAAAATTTGACTGAAGACCATTGAGTCTTTATTTTCTTAGAGCTATTCTAAATACATCCTTTCTTGAAACTGCTACTCTATAACCAAATGCAGTGATAATGATGAAGTAAAGAACAGGAATCTTCAGTAGTTATACTGAAGTCTCAGTTGTAGTGCAGTGGATATGATATAAAGCCTGTTGGCCAGATGCACAGTTACAGCCACACAAAAGCACAGTATGGAGGAGACAAAAAAGACCGTCATTCTCAGCCTGCTACCAGGCTATTTGGACACCTCATTAATTACTTCATGCCACCACTGTCCCACTTGGTGCACAGTGACCTTCTAAGTGGTCCCAATGGCCTGAGCATTAGCCCATGGCAGTTTATGCAGCAAAGTTAAAAGTCAGGCTCAATGGAAACCTTTTCTTTGACTGTATTTAATGCCTCTGGTGCAAATATTGCCACATGTAAATGATTGATAAAAGGACAATGGTTTTTGTCACTTAGGTCTTGGGAAGTTTGATATAACAGTGTCTGAAAGTGAGAGTGACTCTATCCCGATGCTCTAGCATCTCGACAAAAGACTTCTCAGGATATACACATCATAGTAATTAAAATAGAAGGTGGCCAGAGATCTTCATGTTTCTTTGGGTGGTGCCTACTGCCATTATCAATAATTCTGACAGCTCCTTGACCATCGCTAAGAGCAAAACACTACTTCTCTTAAACTAAATAATGAATAATTTAGGGACTGTCAAATTAAAATTTTTTGGAAGATCTGCGTATCTCCTATTAGAACATGAAGACATAAACAAAGACACACGTGTCTTTACATAAACGTGAAGATAATTCACGAAGAGATTGCTTTGATTCTCATTGCCTACTAGGGCTATAGAAGGCACTGCATGTGAAGAAATTTGCCAGCTTCAGAGTCATCAGGTCTTGATTTTCCCCATTCCCAGGTATGTGATTATGGACAAACTTCTTTATATCTTTCAAGACTCAGCTTCCTCACCGATAGCAGAAGAGGTGCCATGGAAGTTGTGGAGAGGATTTGCTAAGATTGTTTGGTATAAACTCCTAGCACCAGATCTGTCAGTGCATCCTGGGTATGTCATTGGTGATCAAGCTGATCCACTAAGGATGAAATTTCTGACCCAACTCCTCATTATTCATACCTAATAGTAAATAGGCCATTCAAGTTAGTTTCTCTGGTGCAGTGATTCTCAACCTTCCTAATGCTGTGACCCTTCAATACAGTTTCTCATGATGTGGTGAGCCCCAAGTGTCAAATGATTTCATTTCTACTTTATAACTGTCCTGTCCAGCTCTTATTAATCATAATGTAAATATCTGATAGCAAGGATAGCTGATATATGATCCTTGTGAAAGGTTTGTCTAACTCTCAAAGGAGTCATAACCCCAAGGTTGAAAACCACTGCTCTAAGGGCTTGTATGTATTCCTTATTAAGTCAGGTCTTAGTCAAATGAGAACATGTTTGAGATGATTCTTCAGATTTAAGTTTGATAAAATTTTAGTTATTTATAGCATTCATTGAAAAGTAGCAGAAGTTGAGTAATTAATTGGCATCTTTACCTTTAGGCATTGTTAGTTCCAGTCCATCTTAAATAGTACTGCCAGACTTATCTGTTAGAGCTATTGTTTCATATTCCTCTTCTGAAAAAAACAAAACAAAACAAAACAAAAATATAACAAAACAACCTCTCTAGACTCTCAGAGTATAAGCAATGCTGTCTTTCTTTAGAACTCTTTCTTCTAATACTCTCTTAGTGTCTCACCACCTTCCAGATTTCCTGGTCTTCATTTAAATGGTGTCTAGTTTTCGTGCCTTGTGGCAGTAGTTAACCTTTTTTGGCAAGTAAATGTCAACTGAGAAACTTTTTCTACCTTCCATATCTCCAACATTTCTATCTTTTATAATTCAACTTTAAATTGTGTTTTGTTCCTGTACTCTATTTGCTGTTGTTAAGCCTCCCAGATTCAGGTTTTTTCCCACCTGTTTTCTATTTTTAAAAATATATCCATGTGAGAGGAAGCACCTAGCTTTGCAGACACTTGAGGTGCTGTGGTGGGGGGGGGGATAACCAGGGTGGTCCCTACTTACTCAGAGGAGAAGGGGATGCGAAAAAGATTGTGGAAGGGGGTGAGCCGGAGGGGGCTGTGAGCTAAATGTAAAGCAAATAAATAAAAAAAGTTATTAAGGAAAGAAAGAAAGAAAAAATATATCTGTGTTATCTCACTGTATTTTGTCAACATATTCTGAGAAGCTTAGAGTGCAATGGCTGGGTAGTCACTTTTTCTCCAGTCTCCACAGCACTGTGTAATGCATCATTCACAAGAGGTAATAATACTCACTTTCTCTGTAATGAGTTTGCTAAAACTGAGTTGCAGTAAGGAAATAAAAGAACAAAAGATAAAGGGCAGGTGGATTTTAAAAAGTATTCCCAAATCCAAAGCGGGCAGAGGTTGGCTTTGCTCTGTCTTTTAAGTATTCTTCTCTTAGCTGGTACAGTCTTTTGATATTTAGCCAGAATTCACTAATATAAAAATCTTAAGTGAAGACAGAGGGAGAAAAAAGTTTCTCTATGTCAAGGTAGTCTCAAGTCTTTCTTCTGAAGTGTTTTATAAGACCTTTACCAAACCTCATTGTGGCTCAGGAACACTAACAAAGGACACCCATGATGCTTTGATATTTTTCCTCTCCATTGATAGGACCTTTTAGTAACTTGATTTGGGCAGTTTGATATTCAGAGTAATATGAAAATGGCATTTTTATGACAAATTTCTTCATGTATGCATCCTGTTTCTACCTCAATATTCCATGGCTCTTTTTTGTTGTAAACTGTTTTGATGGGGAAGATGTTGAGCACTGGAGAATAGAGGTAGAAAATACCTGGCATTTGCCATCACCAGAAGCATGATCATTAGTGTTTTCCACATCTGTCAAGTGGGCAGTCTGGTGTGGTCTACTTTATGTGTCTGGACTCTTCATCTATCCTTTCTGAAAGCAACACTTTACTATGAAATATGTAGTTCAGAGGGCTTTTTAGGGATCATACCATTGATGGCTGTAGACCAAATACTATTAGACAGAATATCAAATCTATCATAAAATAGTTGATGTGATATTGTTTCCTATCATAAAAATATAAAAACTCAATCCAAATCTTCTGATTTTTAAAATAAATGAGTGAAATTTGCTAATAGCTAATGGCGATGAGTCTTACACCAACAAACGATGGAAACCAGTAATCTTTATTGTGAGAAAAGTATAGTCTCAAATACTCTTTATTTGAAACTTGCTTTAAGCATAAAAATAGACAGATTGAAGGAAAAATAGAGTGTATTCATTCTAAAGTTAGTAATTGTACTGAGCAAATCAAATGTATGTGCTCTTGGCTGCTTGCCTGACTGACATCTAAATCAAAGCAGAATCATGGCAGGAACAAAGGTCTAGTGTAACATTTTAATACCCCCTGCCTCCAAATCGGGTCTCTTGATTTCCTAAAGTGACCCTATAAAGATGATTTCATTCTCTTAGTAGTCTGATCTTGTATGTGATCAAGTAGAAGCACACAGAGGATTCTTTGGATTCTGTGATTTCACTCATTTACTTTTGTTTACAAGTGCATTAAGTTTAGTTTGCAAGGATACTCAAATTATTCAGGTTTTGCCTTTTCAAGTTTGCCACTTGATGCAACAGAGCACACATATTATAGCTACATTGGTATTTGTACTGCATCCACTGTTTCAGACAGACGCTGCCCAAAAAACCGCTGCTAGCTATAAAATGAATAAAATATCAATGCCAAGCTACAACATGCACAGCAGATGTAACCATTCTTTTCTGTAAACTCTGACCACCAACAGGAGCTTTGTGAGAAATTGGCCATCCGCTCTTCCAGCCTCATAATCTGGGGCTCTAATTAGCACACTGATAAATACTTCAACAACTTAGCAGACAGAGTAAGCATCCTGACGTCTAATTTACACAACCCTTTTCACATGCTCTGGCAGGAGATGATAAACTGTTCTGCTGATACCAAGAACTTATGAAAGAAATAATAACATCAACATAAATTTATTTACAAAATAATCACATTATGCCCCCAATCCTGGTTCTTTCAGCAAATGTTGAAAATGAATTGAGTGGATAATTGCAATTTACCACTACTCAATGTAGACTTTGAGATTGCTTTATTAACATTTGAAGTATGATAGACAAATGTGTCTCTTGCTGTATTAGGTCTCCTCTAATTACTTAACTACCTTAAGCCTTTGTAGATTTGGAATTAAATCCATTTTAGATCAGATACTAACAAGTAGATTCTTGATGCATTCCCATTTGTTCAGTTTCTTTCAAATTGCACAAATTAAATGATTGGGTACACAGGTTTCTTTAGGCACTATGAGATTTGGATCAGAATTCAGAGCACTCAGGAAGCATTTGAAAACTTCCAGAAGATGTGCAACCAGGTCTTGTGGAGAACTGGAAGTCACCAGGCATTCAAACTGCTGCAGTGGTCCAATGACAACAACCTTAAAATTTCCCTCCAACTTGATTTCACTTTCTCCATGTAATTTGTTCTCTACATCTGTTTCAACTAATTTTTTTTCTTGTTTTTTTTTCAAGACAGGGTTTCTCTGTATAGCTCTGGCTGTCCTGGGACTCACTCTGTAGACCAGGCTGGCCTCAAACTCAGAGATCTGCCTGCCTCTGCCTCCCAAGTGCTGGGATTAAAGGCGTGCACCACCACCGCCCGGCTCAACTACTTTTTATATCATGGACTATTTCATGGTTTCTTATTATTCATAGGTATGGATTCTTTTTTAGCCAATGCACACACACCCCTTTTTTACTGCATGCATGAATACTCTGTACCTTATACCTAAGTTCTCAGACACAGGGTACAATCAAGACGGATTAACATGTTCCAGTATAAAGCATCCATAAAATAGATATTTAAGTTTTGTAAATATGTCATAGGCTTTGTATATCATTGTAGGGTTTGGCGTCCTTATACAATGATGTTTCAAGTGAAACATAGGTGTTAGAGCAATGAGTTCCAAATCACTATCATATATGAATTGTAACAACTTTGGATCTTTGAAACCATTATATCTTTTATGAGCATTGGACTGTGTGTAGAAAATCTTAGAAGTCTGATGAATGACATCAAAGAAATATCTACTGAGAAAGAGGGGAAAAACAAGAACAGGTAGCTTTCACACATTTACAAAAGTAGTATTGGCACTTTTTTAAAAATATTTTTATTGAAATTGAACCAAATGGGACTTTCAAGGAAAAACATTTCTTTAGCTTTCAAAGGAACCATGGTGTTAAAACTGTCCCCCCCAAACCCAGTGCATAATTGTTAAAATTAGAAATGTTGTGCGAAAGAGAGATTAGAGTTCATTTTCTTCTGCTGCTGTGCCGTTCTGTAGAAAATCTTCTGTAGAGCTCTGGAGGGTTTCAGATCTTTTATTTAGCACTGACGTGAACCAGTGTGTGGTCTGTCATCTCACAGTGCTCACTACCCTGCACTGCTTTATGAGGAACAAGTTTAAGCATCCAAGAAATCATTTCCCCAGCCCCAGATTCTGTGCTTGTACAAAACCACTCCAAGCAGCTCTTGTGCCCTCACTCTGGTAGACTATGTTTCATGTGACCAATCAACAGATCACAGAAAGACCACAGATTTCACTCAAGATATTGACAAATGACTTAAACAGCTGCCCCCTGCCCCTAGATCTGAGTGCTCAAAGCCATTTATACCTCCATCTTGTTTACATAACACTTAAAACATTTCATAAGGCCATTTTACAGTTTTCAAGGGATTTAATTACAATTATATATGCTTAACATTAATTATAGCAGTAATTCAAGTCACAATTGCCACCCACAACTTCAGCTGAATGTAAGGTCCAGATTTAAGGGCCAGGTCTAAGGAAGGAATTAGCACATGACTATAAGCATATAGCCACTCCTCATTCTCCATTAATATAGACATAATTTATGTGCTCTTGATTACAATCTTATGATTTTATTTTCCATAAGAAATATAGCCAGTGCATCACACTAAACAAACCATTTACAATACAATAAATTATTAAGATTGTAGAATCCTGGGGTGTAATTAATACCCACTCAAATATTCCATATTTTAAAGTATCTGGCTTATGTGATAGATCTCCCAGGGCCAGCCTAGTCCAATCCAGTGACAATTCAGCTTTCTATTAGACGCTCGGTCCTTGAAGAAAACAAATTAGTATTTCGACTTCATTTGGGGGATATAGTTCGAGAGTAAAAATAAAACCTCTTTCCAGTTACTTGCTAACTCTTCAGGTGAGGCAGAGAATATGGAACTTTGTGAGTCAACAAAGGAGGTATAGTAGAATTTTATGACAAAAGTAAAATAAATATCATCAACTTTTTAGAAAAGAAAAGAAAACCTTTCATATACCCAATGTCCACTCCATCTAGCACTAGAGTTTGAAGTGCTCTTTGGAGTCATACTAAACTATCAACAGTAATTACTGGAACCAAATATGTTGTTGATATTCAGAGCCTTGAAATAATTCCCACATCTCAGCTTTGCTCCACTTATACTTGTATTTTCTGTAAGTTATGGCCAACAATCATCTAATATGTTTTGACTGTCAAACTTTTATGCAATTGGTAATGATCCTTCCAAAATGGTTTCTGTGGCCAATGAAGCTTTCACCCATAAACCATAGACCCAGGAAGGAAATAGGAAATGGCCAAGGCATTTTCTGTCTGCATTTGTATTCATTTGTATACAGACCCATAATTCCTAATGGTGCATCCTTTCATTTTCTAAATGTCACTCTTAAATGCTACGGTAATGCATATGGTTCTAAATAAAACTAGGACATTAAAAGCCCTCTTGTCCTTGTCATATCTTGGAATTTGATTATATTGACCACAGACAACTCAGAATAATAAAATAGGTTTGGAAAATATCAGATCTATGGTTTAACCCTGTCTCTACCTCTATTGTTAGTTATGTAGGAAGAACATTATAACCCACAGTAAGCATAACATTGCAGATCCAGCCTAAGTCAAGAATGCAGTGTTTATCTGTAATGGCACTCAGGCAGTAAGGGCAAAGGCTTTTTTGACTGTCTATGGACAAATAGTACCTAGCTGGGCTGGGTGTCTATTACAGGTAATAGTCAGATGACGTCATTCATGGGATCAGGAGAGTGGTGTGGACCCAGATAAGACCCAAGAGCAAATATACTTCTCTTGACATTGAGAGAGTTTGACTTGCTATTCAGCCAAGTCCTCTGGGTAAAAGGTCTTCTTTCTATTAATTGTTTTATTACCTAATTGTTGTTATGACATTGTCATACAGGAGGGGCTCTCCAAGGAGCTTCAAGATGAAGAAATTCTAATTGCCCTACCTGCTCTGAGAGTTATATTATAAAGTCAATAAACAGATGAGAGATAAGCAGGAAATTGCCAAAGAGGCAGAGTTGTTCCCAGGCCTGCAAGATTTGATAGCAACTCAATGAAATGAGTTAACACGTATTTTTATAAACAAAAATCAAATGAATCTATTAAAAGAGCATTAACAGCCTCAAGGACATATGAAAGGGGAGTTAAGGAGGCAAATAAAGACCTGACTTATGCTGATATAATTTGGTGAATGAAGAAAACCTGATAACAATGAGATCCAATGCATCTCTTTACCATGACCATCTCTAAGGGGCAAGAGTGATATCAATCAAATATCAAAAATTTTAGTTGTTTCTCACCCTGAAACCATTGAATTAGTGTTGGATTTCCCATACATTTTCTCTTAGGAGAGGAAATGTTCTGGCTAGAATTGAGGAAATTAAATCAAGCAGATATTACACTAAAATTAATCAGCTGTAACAGGTTTTATTTTCCACTTTGTGAGTTTAGTTTATATGAATCTATCTCAGACAGCTCATTCTGAATGCTGTCATACAAGACTACATCTCTTCAAGGCTAAGGTCCAGATGCTCTCCTTGGAAATTTTGAACTAATGTTTTCTTATAAAGCATCTTGGGAAGAGAACAAACTGGCCTGTTAAGGAGAACCATTCCCTTCTGCAGCATTCTACTTTCTGGATGATCATTTTACAAAAAGGTGTTGAGTAACCACGAAGTATCTGACATTGTGCTTTGTACTAGAGACAGTATGATGCAGGTGAAGATTCAGGTCTAGCTCTTGAAGAGCTTAGCACATAGTAAATTGAAAAACACAGAATACCCTTTTCCATTGTAACTTCTACCTGTGGAGCCATTAAAGAAGTTTACTTGGGGAGTGCACTGTAATGCTGTGGGAGGGGTAGCTAAAGAGAAAGAAACATCTCTGGGTTCATAACAGCATCTTGGAAGCTGGGTTTGTGTTGCGACGAGAGTGTATGAGGTTTCATAGGATTTAGTTTTAACTCTGCCTTTTCCCTTTGTCCTAAATTTTGAGGATTCTTGGAAGTATTACTCTTACTTATAACTGAACATCTTTTTCACCTTGTTCTTTATCACAACTGACATAGCTTTCCTTTTACTTATGATCTGGCCAAAATAGATATACAGATCTTTTCTAATTCATCTTTTTGCAGTCAGCATTGAATGATTGCTATGCAAGGCTCACCAGAACTTTCTTTTAACTCCATTATCCTAGAAATACAGATGAGCTTTGTATTACGGTTGTAAGCAGATATCCATGCAAACTTATTTGGGGAAACTTGAGGCAACAGGGATCCTGTGAACCTGGTAGTATTGAGATAGATCTTTAAAGAAAAAAAAAAAGTGTGCTTTTTACAGGTGGAAAGAGAAAGGATCAAGGTAAAAACAAGCTGTGCTTGTGCGGTAGAGGGAAGGATCCTGCATCTGTCAATGTTCATGGCTGGGACTCTGGAAAGGTCTCTTTATCTCTTTTTTTATTTACTATTTTATTTATTTGCATTTCAAATATTATCCTCTTTCCCTGTTTCCACTCTGAAAACCCCCATCTCATCCCCTCCCCCCAGCTTCTATGGGGGAACTCCCCTCCCCCCTGCCACACATATACCCCATTTCTTGCCTCAGTGCCCTAGCATTCCTCTACACTGGGGGATCTAGTCTCCACAGATCCAAGGGCCTACCTTTCCATTGATTCCAGATAAGGCAATCCTGTACTACATATGCAGCTGGAGCCATGGGTTCCTCCATGTGTACTCTTTGGTTGGTGGTTTAGTCCCTGGGAGCTCTGAGGGTACTAGTTAGTTCATATTGTTGTTCATCCTAAGGGGCTGCAAACCCCTTCAGATCCTTGGGTCCTTTCTCTAGCTCCTTCATTGGGGACCCTGTACTCAGTCCAATGAATGGCTATGAGCCTCTACTTCTGTATTAGTCAGGCACTGTCAGAGCCTCTCAGGAGACAGCTATATCAGGCTCCTGTCAGCCAGCACTTGCTGGCATCCACAATAGTGTCTGGGTTTGGTGATTGTATATGGGAACGATTCCCAGGTGGGGCAGTCTCTGGATGGTCATTCCTTCAGTCTAGGCTCCACTCTTGGTCTCTGCAACTCCTTCCATGGGTATTTATTCCCCTTTTTAAGAAGGATAGAATTATCTACACTTTGTTCTTCCTTCTTCTTGAGTTTCTTGTGGTTTGTAGATTGTATCTGGGCTAATATCCACTTATCAGTGAGTGCATACAATGAGTGTTCTTTTGTGATTGGGTTACCTCACTCAAGATGACATTCTCTAAATTCATCCATTTCACTAAGAATTTCATGAAGTCATTGTTTTTAATAGCTGAGTAGTACTCCATTGTGTAAATATTCCACATTTTCTGTATCCATTCCTCTGTTGAGGGACATCTGGGTTCTTTCCAGCTTCTGGCTATTATAAATAAGGTTGCTATGAACATATGGAGCATGTGTCCTTATTACATGTTGGAGCATCTTCTGGGTATATGCCCAGGAGTGGTATAGCTGTGTCCTCAGGTAGTACTATGTCCATTTCCTAAGGAATTGCAAAACTGATTTCCAGAGTGATTGTACCACTTTGCAATTCCACCAGCAATGGAGGAATGTTCCTCTTTCTCTACAACCTCACCAGCATCTACTGTCACCTGAGTTTTTGATCTTCACCATTCTGACTGGTGTGAGGTAAAATCTCAGGTGAAATCTCAGGGTTGTTTTGATTTTCATTTCCCTGATGACTAACATGTTGAACATTTCTTTAGGTGCTTCATAGCTTATACTCTAAGATCAAGAATTGACAAATGGGACCTCATAATTTGCAAAGTTTCTGTAAGGCAAAAGACACTGTCAATAGGACAAAACAGCAACCAACAGACTGGGAAAAAAATCTTTACCAATCCTATATCTGATAGAGGGTTAATATCCAATCTATACAAAGAACTCAAGAAGTTAGTTAGACTCCAGAGAATCAAATAACCCTATTAAAAATGGGGTACAGAGCTAAACAAAAAAGTCTTCCTTCTTCTTGAGCTTCCTTTTGCTCTATGAGTTATATCGTGGGTATTCTGAGCTTTTTGCCCACGTCTCAGTGAGTTCTCTTTTGTGACTGAGTTACCTCACTCAGGATGATATTTTTTAGTTCCATTCATTTGTCTGCAATTTTTGTGAAGTCATTGTTTTTAATAGCTGAGTAGTACTCTACTGTGTATATGTACCACATTTTCTGTATCCATTTTTCTGTTGAGGGACATCTGGGTTGAAAGACAATAAGGTTGCTATGAACATAGAGGAACATGTGTCCTTGTTATATGTTGGAGTATCTTTTGGGTATATGCTGAGTAGTAGTATAGCTGGGTCTATGGGTACTATGTCCAATTTTCTGAGGAACTGCCAGATTGATTTCCAGAGTGGTTGTACCAGCATGCAATCCCACCAGCAATGGAGGAAGGTTCTTCTTTCTCTACGTCCTCACCAGCATCTATTGTTACCTGAGCTTTTGATCTCAGCCATTCTGTGAGGTAGAATCTCAGGGTCATTTTGATTTGTATTTCCCTGATGAGTAAGGATGTCCTTCCTGGCCATTTGAGATCCCTCAGTTGAGAATTCTTTGTTAAGCTCTGTACCCTGTGGTGGATTGCTGTCTATATGCAGGTGAGGGTAGGCAAAAGATAAGGCTAAAGATTGTGATTTGCCCAGTGGAAAAAGAAGGCATGCTGAGAGGTTTAGAGAAGAGTACAAAGAAACAGACAGAGAGGGAGAGGGAGATGAGGAGATAAGATAAAGAAAACATCTAATAAAAGAAAGAAAGAAAGCAAGATCTTGTGAGTCAAGAGTACAAAAAAAAAAAAAAAAAAAAGATGGAACCTATAGGAGAGGAAGAGGAACCAGAACTACGAAGTCCTGGGAGCCATAAGTATTGGGGATTTCTTAAATGATTAAATAATAAGTAGGATACCTTTGTCCAATCTAGATGTGTACCTTGTGTTTATATCAATTGAGTTTTAAGTTCTTTGTATGGGCATTTTGTGGGTTGATATAAATCTAGCTAATAAATTTCAAGCCTCTAGAGTTTTGATTTTATCGGGTTATGGGGATTTGTGACAGCTAACAACAGGGGATAGATGGCTGGGAATGTGAGCAGTATCCACCACAAGAGAACAGTCAGTTGGGGACCATGGAGACACTGGGAGTGTGGAAATTGTCATAGATGGCAATAGCATGGGTGTTTTTCAAAATCTATCGCTCAACAGTGTAGTTGCCTGCAGCCACACATACGAATGGGTCTTCTGGAATGAGAGTCAGGGCCTGAAAAAATTAAGGGTACTGGAATGTGGGAAGGGTTTTGAAAAAATGAGACTGAGACATGGTGTGTTTTCAGTCCTCCATCTTTATTGTCTCTCCTTGTTACAAGCAGGTAGGTAGGTAAAGCAAAACACCTCCCCCAAGTCTGTCAGCAACTCTTGGCCCAATCAGCAACTTCATCTTCAGTCTCTGGAGGCGGGACTTCTGGTATAACAGGAACTTGGAGAGAGGCATGACTGTTAGTAGGAACTTAGAAAGCAGTGTGGCTATTAGCAGGAGCTTAGAGGAGGCATGGCTATTTGTGGAAAGGCATGGTCTGAAAGAACCAGCACTAGCTGAAGGAGGGTCACAAAAAGGACCTCACTTTTTAATAGGGTTATTTGGTTCTCTGGAGTCTAACTTCTTGAGTTGATTGTACATTGGATGTTAGCTCTATCAGATATAGGGTTGGTGAAGTTCTTTTCCCAGTCTATAGCTTGCTGTTTTGTCCTGATGACAGTGTCCTTTTTGTTCCTATTTCATTTTGATTTAAGTAGGACAAAAGTATATTCATCTCCACAGAAGTATGAAGATTATGGTCATTATTACATGTTAAATTCTTTGTGAATTTTTTTTCTTTTGATTTTTTTTTTTTGTTGTTGTTGTTGTTTATTTTCTTTATTTACATGTAAATTTCTCCATTCC
>NW_022196894.1:52640497-52657649 GCF_008632895.1 Mastomys coucha | reverse complement strand
GGAGACTCCGGGTCAAGGCAGTCCCTGGAGGCAGGCCCTCCACTTGCAGGGAAGGGGGCAGCTAAGGTGGCTGTTCCACCTCTGTCACTTGGAAGCTGAGAGGATCCTGTCCCTGCTGTCCTGCGTCTCCCCTGCGACTCATGGGGCCTGTGCCTCCCAGCTGGCTGCTCCCGGCTTAGGGACTCACCGGAGAGAAGACCTCTTTGTGAATTTTAAGTGCTGCTCAAAGATGAGATTTTATTTGCACATATGTAAGGAAAGAAAAATCTCAGAATTTTCATGTGATGTGTTTTAGGAATTCCAGATGTTTGAGCTCTGAACTCTGATTAACTGTTGTGGTCTTTCCTCATTGAGAAACTATAGAGAAAAGATTTCCATGTATCTATCTATCTATCTATCTATCTATCTATCTATCTATCTATCTATCATCTGTCTGTTTACCTGTTTGTCTCTCAGTCTGTCTATCAATCTATCATCAGTCTATCTCTACTCATTAAGAAAATGAAAGTGTTATTTTCACTTACCAGTGTTACAGAGATGATATGGTTTCTAAGTTAGATTACAATATGAAATGCCATGAGCTTTGGGAAGTAAGATTTCTTGTAAATAAAGTGATTGAGTACATGTTATACAAAAGAATATTGTTGGTGAATGCTTCTTCTAAATGTGCTAATGTTCTCCTTCTACTGGGAAAACAGGAAACTGTTGACAAATCTATCAAAATGATAGTAGCTTGGGTAAGTGCATTACAATTTTATCTGTATTAAGTAAACTGTCTTTGTTTTTTAAACAGTTGTCTCTTAGTTTCTAAAAATATCATTATTCTAGTACTTTGTTCTGGGTAATTACCATCAAGGCCATTGAAGGCTTTGGAACTTGAATTTAATTTTAATAAGCAACATCAACCCAATTTGAGAATGATTTTTATTTCAAAATTGAATTTCTAATGCAAATGTTGGAAAGAAGATTCTATACAACCCAAAGGCAGATACAGGAGTTATGTCTTCCTAATGTAAGCACAGCCAGAAGCTACAGTAAGGATATAAACACAAGCATTTTGGAACAGTCACTTGTGAATGACTGCGTAACTCCTACTGCTTCCTCCTCCTGTTTTCCAGACGCTGATTTTACATTCTACTTAATCTGTTTCATTGACAGTTTGGGGTGTTATGTGACACCTATAGAAGTATTTTCTTCAATATTGCCATTATGAATAACATCTTGTTATATTAAAAAAATGCCAAGAGCAATGCTAATTTGAATGGCTTCTGAGGCAGCATCAACATTGTTGACACCAGGCATTATGTGTACCAACCCTAATCACTCTAGCAGTGTGACACCGCAGTAAATCTGTGAGCATTAACATACAGTAGCATCAACACAGCACTGTCTCATATTACAATATATCTTCCCAGAAACATTGACTCTGGAATAACACAGCTCCAGCGTAAAGACGTAGAATATAGCTATCAGTCACTAACTTTACTAAAATAATGATTCTAGTTTTCATTCTTAGCATTCATTTTTTTTTTGTAAATTCTATTTCAAAATTAGAACTATTCATTTTAAAGAGATAATTTTGCTATCATGACATAATACATGCAGACTTTTACATTAGAAAACAGTGCAAGACAAATTAGTTTAGTGGTAATTGCTTTCCATGATTACTTGTGTGAAGAAAAATACCTTCAAGGCACTTCCAAAATTCCTTTGGAGACATATCTAAAATAGGATTTGTCCATGGGTATTTAGAAACATGAATGCATTTACCGCAGCAACCTTACAACAAGCTTGACACTTATATTGAGAGAAAGGCATGCACTCACAAAAGAATAGTAACAATAACAGGACAAAGAAGAATGGATTTTAATTATATTATCACAAAGGATTCATGAGTGTCCTGTTCTTGAAACCAAATAAAAACAAGTTCAGTGTTGGGGAGATAGCCCAGTGGTCGGACACATGTTTAACATGCACAGGGGTATGGTTTCTACTTCTAGAACTAAATCAAACTAAACAAGACAAATATAATAAATAAATAAATAAATAAATAAATAAATAAATAAATAAATAGAAGCAGAAAAGGAACTGGGGACATGTTCACTTTATTTATATAGAATTTTTTTTTTTTTAAAAAAAATGGAATCAAACAATATCCAGATAACTTATTTCCCACAATCTGGACAAAAGTCATTATTCAAGCATATTCTGTACACACAGATAAGAAGAAACATACAGAACTTTTTAAGTCATGCTCAGCAAAATCTAGCAGTGTAATAGAATGCTATCATACTTTTTCACTGTGAAAAAATACATTTAACCAGTTTAAAAAACAGTAATACATGGCAATCTTTTATGAATCTTATGCAGACAACAAAAGAAGGAAATTATCATATGATTTTTATATTAGCCAGGTTTTATATAAGGCAACCCCAAATACAGAGGCAGAAGGCTGCATATTTTAAAGAGATTAGTGTTGTGAATTAGGGACTTTACATAGTTATTCTTGCTGGCACTTTTAACCATAGTCTGTGTACCTCACATTATCACCTTATATATCATTACACTGGAAAAAAATGTATCTGAATGACAGTTTTACAACACCATGAGCCGATTGTGGAAGCACCATCATAGACTCTCCCTGTAGTTCTTTGCTGTTGGTGAGGATAGTTAATCATGCTTAAAAGTTAGATAATATGGCTCAACAGCTCCAGTTTGCTAAAGACCATCAATGCCCAGTGAGCTCTTTGAAACTACATGTCATAGAAGCAAACTTGATTATCGGTTAAAAATTTGTTTGTAAGAAATCAGTTTCTGCACTGAAATTTATTGCAGTTTTTAATTTTAACGCTAGAGGACTATTTTAATATAAATATTCTGTCTTTTCATTATTGTATTTAGCCCTCAGAGTTCTTGGACTTTTGCATTAATGGTCAATTTAATGTATTCTTGCCCATTTATAAACACCACCTCTAAGACTTCGTGGTGATGATGAGACTGTCTTCATGAAACCCCCTGCCCATCAGCCATATTCAGCTGCTGAACGGTGATCTAGAGCTGTCCTCACATAAGCTCTTATGTGGTGTGTGTGTCTCCTCAGCCTTGACTGTATCACTGGGTGTTGTAGAGGATTAGTACTGATGTTCTCTTCCATGTCATTTGTGTGTGGAAAGTAGTTTACATCAAGGTAATTATAGTTGGTGTCCTGAGCCACAGAGATGATTTTAAAGATGTCTCTGAAATATAAATAGGTTCTAACTGGTTATGTTTCTTGAGCACTTGTCTTTTTTTTTTTAATTATTTAATCTTTTGTTACTGTCCAGATTTTATCCCCCTCCCAGTCCACCCTCTGACTGTTCCACATCTCATACCTCCTCCCCACATCTCCATGAGGATGTCCCTACCCCCTACCCCTCACCCCACCAGACCTCTGCACTTTTGCCTCAAGTCTCTTGAGGGTTAGGTGCACCTTCTCTGACTGAGTCCAGACCCAGCAGTCCTCTGCTGTATATGTGTTGGGGGGCCTCATATCAGCTGGTGTATGCTGCCTGGTTGGTGGCCCAGTATCTGAGATATCTTGAGGGTCCAGGCTAGTTGAGACTGCTGGTCCTCTTACAGGGTCACCCTCCTCCTCAGCTTCTTCCTGCTTTTCCCTAATTCAACCACAAGAGTCAAGAGCTTATGTCCATTGACTGGGTGTAAATATCTGCATCAGACTTTTTCAGCTGCTTGTTGTGTCTTTGAAGGAGAATGATAGGCTCCGTTTTTGTGAGCACACCATAGCCTCAGTAATAGTGTCAGGCTTTGGTGCCTCCTCTTAAGCTGGATCCAATTTGGGCCTAATGCCATACACTTGGTACAGTCTCTAGGTGATGGTATTTACAAAATATTCAAAGCACAAGGATTGTCTGCATTTCCACAGTACTTAATTGTGCTATAAAAGATAAAAGTTACCATCATATTATATTGGTTGCTGATTAAGCAACTTTGGTGATTAAATTCTGGAAGGAAAAAAAACACTTTATAATAAGCTATCTATAATTAAGTAATGTCATATCCAGGGTAGTAACAAGGACTTTTAATGAGGAAGAAGATTGAAGGAAAGAGGACTTTCTCACATGCATAGCAAGCCCATTACAGCCACCATTAGGCATGGGTCCAGAGTCATTTGCCAACAGAACCCAGTGATACATACATTTAAGGAGAGAGGAAGGTACCCATAAAGGTCAGCACATGAAAGGACCAGTTGACTGATACAGAAGTTCCTTGTATCACCTCTATGGTGTGTGTGTGTGTGTTGGGGAAAAGGTTCAGATTCTGAAAGTTTGATATTCCAAAAGAGAAGTTCTAGGCAATTTTTTTTTTTTTCTGAAATATAGTTTCCATTCTTACATTTGACTCTCATGGGTTACCTCCAGTTAGGCAGCTCATATGGAGGAACATCCAATGCAATGTAATTGCAGAGGTATTAAAATTACTGTGGGACGTAAACACTAATCTGCCAACTCATAATTCATTATTTGACATTTAGAATTCAGTGATTCAAGGAACTGAAATTTTCTTTCAAAGTGTCCTAGCTGCTACTCTCAGTTGTGAATCATTTTATTGATGATGGCTCATTCTTCTTAACAGATGGGGAGAACGGGAGGGCACCAGAACATCATAGATGACTTACTTTCAAGTGTGTGAATGGTTTTACAACTGATGGACTCCCTATGTATTATGCTTTGCTCTATGACTTGTTGCCCATTGATAGTGAAATAATAGAACCAGTGAATACAGAATCCAATGTGACTCTTATGGAACTGAGTCATAGAAAGTAAAGAATGGTGAAGGAAGACATCAAAGCATTAGCTCCTGTATTTGGTGGAATAGTGCACAGAAAGCAAGGATCTCTGCTTGTTCCTGTGGGCATGAGTCATTGTGGAGGATTTACAATTGTTTCTTGCAATGGCTTTTTAAAGTTGATTAGCATAGTTCAAATTAAAGCATCTACCTTTATCTCACACGGACAATAAATGCTAAATGATCCAGGGTTGAAATTAGATTTTTTTTCACAATCTAAATTCACCGAAATTATTTAATTACCAAAGCTCCACTTAATTTCGTGCTGGCAGGAGGCTGAAGAGAGTCATGGAGCTCTTCAGAACAAAAATCCATCTGCCACCAGTAACAGCTTTTGTGTTTCACAAGCACTGAGTGACAACACAGCATTCTCTCTTCGCCCTGGCTTTTTGTTTTAGTTTGTTGGGGAAGAAGTGCATTTTAAAAAGTTGTCAGACTATCAAAAATGATGTGATGAAAATTAAATTCTATGGGATCTGTGGAGAGATATAAAAAAAGTAAGTTCATATAGGGCTTCATAACCTTGACCCAACCCTGTTTATCTCAGACTAATGAATAGACTATAGTAACATCTAACTTTGTAGTAATAATAACTAAGTGAAATGTTAACAACAATAACTTATTGCGCATAAACAACACTTAAAAAATCTCTTTGAGACAATATTACTTTGGCTGTTATTCAAGTGAGCAGAAACAAATGAGGCATTGTGTAGTAATTTTTTTTCTTACTCAAATCAAGCTAAATCTCATTAAGAATTGACTCTGCCAGAATGAGCATGTGCAATTAAAAATAACTTAGATTAGAAATTATCTGTTTGACAAAAAAGTATGTTTTATTAGCACTTACTTATTATATGAAACAAAAATCAATTTTCTGTTAAGGGTCCTTCACACATAACTGAAGCAGGTTAGATCTAATTAATGGAAACCTTTTTTTTTTTTTTTTCCGGCTAGGAAGTTCCCTTATCAAACAAAAAAAGTGCATAAGTGGGAACTAAATTTATCTGCTTAATGAAAAAATTAATTTCTCTTCCTTTCTTCCTATTATATGAGGCATATCCTCCCCACTCCTCAACTGTATCAGCAACTTGGCTGTCCGTTGTCGGGAATTCTATTAGGGACACTCTAATTTGATACTTTAGCTCCAATATCAGATCAGAGCGACTATGGGATGATTCAAGAATTGGAATCTGAAAAAAAAAATCACAGAAGCAATCTTAGATTTGTTTAATTACCTGTTACTTCTTGGCAGTTCAGTTACATGAGTCCTCATGGGATCTTCATTTTTGAAATGGATTCCTCCACTTCCTGTCATTCCCATTTGAGCTTGGAAAATAAATATTCTTTCATCAATTGATGTCTTAGTTTCATAGCTAGATTGTTATCTGTTGGAATGCTCAGTTGATATTGTAAGTATATTTCGATTTTTCTTTTTATTCCCTTTCATTGACCTATATGACTATGTAGCCATCAATTTACTCACTGTGCCTTCAAGTTTATCACGTAGCTTTATTTTAAGGAGTTTTTTGCTTCTTGTAGGAGCTTGTATTTCAATATTAGCCATAGAATCGACTTTTTGGTGTATTTATTATTTTAAAAAAGTGTGTTGGAGTTGTTTTGTGATTAAGTTGAATCTATAGTTCAATTTAGCAAGGTTGGCCAGCCGGACCATCTTGAGTCTGCTAATCTATGATGTACTAATACTACTGTGTTACATCTTCTTTTCTTTGAATGGTGTTGCAGAGGACTTTTCACAACTTTAAACTGACCCCTACATACTATATATTAGTGATAACTGCATACCATATACAGATTTTTTTATAGTATGCAATTATACATCTAACAGCACAGTAAATTTGTTTGCAATAGAATCACTACAAACTCAGTATTTTATGGCCTTATGATGAGCAATCCTGAAACATTAAATTGAAAATAATAACAAACATTATCCCAACAGGCTTCCTTCTTTTATAACTACTGAAAAGTTGATCCCAGGATCTACTGAGATTATAATATTATGAGACCAGGTACTCATTAAGAAACAGAATACTTTGTGTTCTATTAAGGACAGCTCTTTTATCTGCTACTTGCTACAGGACCTAAATTGACAACCTTTATTATTCATTTAATATTTATGTAACTATTAATATTGACAACACATATTTATAGCATCTATTCTTGTATCTTATTCACATTTATGGTTATAGTTTTATATTTTTTGTTCTTCCTATACAATGAATTATTGTGGAGCCCAGACTTTTCTAGACTTTGAGATATCCCACTTCACTTTTCCAGGAATTGGATTACAAGTATACACAGAGTATAGCTAACACTCTGTGCTTAGCTATAATGCCTTAATTTTGCATGGTTGATAATCCATAGATTTTTCATTTAATGAATATTATAAAGATGGGTTTTTTTGGAGTGGTAGAAGGGTGTCTCAAAAAGTCTATTAATGCATGATATATTAATTTGGAGTTTCAGTACTCATATAAAAGCTAGAGATAGTGGCAGGCATCTGTAAACCCATTTCTGGGCAGAAGAAGGAAGGATTCCAAGGACTTACTAGCTACCCATGCTAGTCATGACTTGGTCTCAATAAGTAAGACAAGGGCAAATTAAGGAAGATTTCCTGATATAAATTCTGTCATCCTCATGAATCTTCAAGGATGAGTTCATCAACATATATACATGTTTATACCACACATCTATACCAAGAAGTTTTAGTTTTAATTCTATCTAACAATATTCTACCAAAAAATGTTTGAGAACCATTTTACTGTCCAGTGTTACATGATTAGTAATATATTAATTAATGTATACATTAATTCATACTGGAAATAAATATAGTAGCAATTATTTTTTAACCAGACAGTTTCCTCAAATAACCACATAAAGAAAGAACTTTTAATATTTCAAATCTTAGGTTTTATCTAGGCAGACTCTCAACTAGCTCATCTAAGATAACCTGACCACACTGCCCCATCCATCCATGTTGCTAGCTATTCCTTCTAGGCCCAAAGTCATGCCTTTCTCCTCTCATGTCTCCTGGAGAAAGCCTTCCTCTTTCTTTTTCCTAGAGTTCCTTTCTCCTTTTCAGGAGGTCCCTTTTTTCCACTTCCTGCCCAGGTATTTGGCCATCATATTTATTAAAGCCAATCAGGGACTACCTTAGGTAGGTGAGGAAGAACAGAGACACAACTTCATACAATGTATGCCAATGGCCCAGCCTAGGATCTTTCATGGCAGATGCTGTACATGGACTTGCATGGTCTAGATATGTTGAGTGTGATGTTCCAGAAATGTCACAGACATGTATACAGCACTGCTCAGATAACTCATCTCATATGATGAACTTTTATTTTTTTGTATTTATTGTTGAGAGGGAGTATGAAAATACCAACTATGTTGTTGATTTGTCTACTATATCCAATAGTTTGTCTGTTTTTTGCCTCCTCAGTTGTAAAATTACTTAATGGGTTTATATTTATTTTCTTACCATCACCCAATATCTCTGTCTCTTGGAATGCTATGCAACTATTGCTACCATTGCAGTCCTGGATTTCTTAAACTTGGAGTGTATTTATAATGTTTCTTCTTGTTCTTTTCTTCCATGAATACGTGCATAGAGAAGGAGACTGTGCATTCCTTTGGGTTTAACTTCTTATTCTATAAGGCATGTCAGTTTTTATTTGTTTTCATTAACTGTAGGAGAGAATAAGGTCATTGGGGGAATGTTTCCCATTTGCTATTCACTGCTTGTACCTTCCATTTTTAGTTTCTGGTATTATTCTACTGCTTTTGTGAGATTAAGTCCATTGTCAATTTTAAGTTTTTCTTCATTTCTTTTGTGTTTTCTTAAGGATATGCAGGGTTTTTTTATTTTATTAATTATTGCTCTTATCTGAAGATTGTATTAAGTAACACTTCAGAGTTGATATAAAGTCAGTAATAATGATTTACCCCTTTATGTGTTTAATTTTAGAACTTTCTAAAATTCCAAATTCCTACTTTATAAATACCATAAGCTTTTAACTGTGTAATTCTATAGCTCAGTCACCTATACTATAATTTCAATTGTTTTTTAGCAAATGACATGGGAATTAATTTAAAGCACAACAACTTTTAGTCTAGAATTTGTCTCATTTTGAGAAACTCAGTGTTGTCATACTCCTCACCCTCAAGACCCTGAAATCCCAACGTTTTTGTGATGGCATTTGGAGGATTTCATAATGCTTAGGCCCTGAGGGAATAGTCCTCAAACATTCCTTCAATGGAACTCCAAGGAACTCCTTTGCCCCCATGCAGTGTAGACTAGAGTGAGTAGCAGCTGTTAATGAAAAAGTTAGCCCTCACTAAGACTAACCAACGGACACTCACTAGTGCCTACATTTTGAATTTCCTCTCCTCTAGAACTCTGAGAAATGGCTTTATTGTTTATAAACTGCCAACCTCTGATCATCTGTGGTAGCAGCAGCCAGAACAGATTAAGACCCTGACCAAGAAATTAGAGTGCCCATATATCTATGATTGCACAGCAACTCCTTCTTTCCTACAAATCTGAGTTTGGCCTAGCATTATCTTCCTTTACCTGGAAGTAAGTTCTTTTTATGTTTCTAAAACGATTGTTCTACTAGCAATGAAAGGCTTTTACAAATCTGAGATTGTAGTTATTTGAAATATTTTTATTTCATATTTGTTTCTAACATGCTATACTTCAAATTTTAAGTTGGCCTTTCCATTTTTCTTTTTTTCATGATTCTCACATGCTCCTTCATTGTCTTTTGATGTTCATATTTCTCACAAGAAATTAGCTATGGTTTGTATCATTGGAACTTTTTGATTTTAGAGTTATATTTTATTTTCTTTTCTCAAGATTTTATACTTGCTTTTTACTGGTTTCATTATGGAATACTTAAGCATTTTATTTGTATCTCTACTATTTTGTATTTGCTCAGCTTTTTTAGGTCTGTAAATGTATTTTTTAAATTAAAATTGAGACAATCTGGCCCTTGGTCCATATTCTTTCAGTTTTCCCTTCACTCTCTTTCCCTTTTCCTCACTTTCTTTTCTGGAGTTCAAGAATGACCTGACATCAGAATGTTAGGATTCCTAATATACCTCCTAAGACATGACCCCTAGTTACTGTGCATTTACTACATTCCTAGTCTTTTCTGCCTATGAACATTAAATTGCACATGAATGGAAATATATTATATCATCCAACCAACCATGGACGCTGTAATCAGTTTTCTTTAATTATTTTTATTACCGTTTTTCAAATTATGTAATTTCTGTTTTAGACTCTTGGAGTCCCTCCTCACGAATTCTCATTTTCTGACAATTTTCAGATAAGTTCTTCTAGTAAACATGCTTTCTCACTGCATTTGTTTGTCGGACCTAGAACTTCCAGTTGGTTAATTTTTCACCTTCCCCCACATTTTCTTTTTTCTTCTAACATTCTTTTCATTTTAATATTGGTGATATAATATTCTTGATATTTTAGAAACTTCCCCCTTGCATTTAGAATTGTTTATAGTTCCTTCATATCTCAGATAAGGCAACCAATAAGTTTGTCATCACATTAGTTTCCAGGGGTTACTTAATCCCATGACTGCCATATTTTTTCCATATATTTTATAATTCATATTTCATATTAGCAATTTGAAATAGAAATTATTAAGAATTTATCTTTTGTTCACTTTCCTTAAGTGTCTTGAAGCCATATAGGAAATTTATTTATTCATTGGTGATCTTAAGTTTGGATAAGAGTAGTTTCAACTTGGTAAGTAGAGCTCTGATAATAACATGAAAAGTTTTCTCAAGGTATTCTACTCGCTAAGATTTGAATTACTTCACACATTCATCCTACAAGGCCTTTGTAAGGCTTTGTTTTGGGGTTTATTAATTTGCTCTGTGATTTATTAATCTCCATGTGGTACCTTGCAGAGCAACCTTAAACTGGATTCTTCCTGCTCAGTAAATTCTCTTGATAGAATTTTTTATCTTTTCCTGACATCTTTGATTTTTAGTATATGCTGATTTTTAATCATATAGTCATGCCAGTCACTATAGGGACTCTTAGCCTAAATGAGGCAATTAGAAAAGATTAGTTTGAAAATGCATGGGAGTTTGAGAAAAAAATTGTTCTAAGAAACAAAATAGTAACTGTAGTGACATCTGTATAACACCTAACAGGGATGCTGTGCATATATATTTTATGCTATGTGTAATACAGAAAACTTTAGTCCAAATTTATAGGCATGAGAGAGGTGAGGAGAGGTGGAGGCAGACAGAGACGGAGACAGAAAGACTAGTCCAGTTTCAATAGCCCAGCCTCTATGTAAGTCTTGCAGTTCCCTGGCTTGGTGCCATGTCGTTTTCCCTCCTGTCGGGGACCTGTCATTCTTCAGAAAAATCTTAATTATTTCTGATAATTAATAGTTGAAGAAAATCAGGAATGATTCAAGAGAATTTAGTCAATGTGGATAGACTAACGTAAAATGTGCTTGTTAAATATCTTTGGGGGGAATTTAGACCTTGCTGTTTGCTCTTTTGCAATGGGATTGCACTTTAAAAGGTGTTTAAATTTTTCATTCAAAGTCATGTTCTTTAAATGGGAAATGATCTATAAGCATGGTAGAGTGTAGACTTTCTTTGTTTTGGTTAGCAATTCCTTTAGAATTCTCAGATTTTAGTCAACTAAATACAAAAGAGTCTTAATGTTTTTTTCAGGACTATAGTCTAACGCTGACAGTGGGTGTCTGAGACTTTCGATTGGACCAAAACTTACATATATTACATTTTGTCCTGGTTCTTCTTATCAAAGAAAGTCTGTAGCAATCTCAGCATACAATTTTGTCTTTCCTTATTACATTGCAAGCTTCCACTTCTCAAAGTGGCCACTCTCATTGTTTCTGTACTTTGGGGTCACTATTTTGCAAAAAGCTCACTTGAACAAGACATTTTTGGCACCATCATAAGGATAAAATGGAGATGGTTCTGCAATGATTAAAGGGAAGCAAATAAAAGCTGGTTGTAATGGACAAAGGAATGATCAATTCACATCCCATGTTTGTAGAAAAGTCAGATTGAGGTTATAAACATGCTACTAGGAAGAACACATTATTTAAATTATGAGTAATTTATTTCTGGGATTTTTCACTTAATATTTTTGGTCCTTAGGTGAGCACAGGTAACTCAACCACAGAAAATGAAACTGCCACCAAGAGTTGTGTTGCTTGGTCACAACTCTGCTATTGTTGAATACTTTGCTTTCAGTGCATCACAGTCCAGATGTTGACTTGATTGATATCTGTACTTGTTTTATATGTTTTAGATGCTTATTTTAAAACTATTTTACTCATAATCTTAGGAAAATATTTATGTCTCATCTATTTAAAAAATATCAGTCTTATCTATGGTTATGGAACAAGCAAACAAGAAGAGAATTCCCAAAAATTGTTGACTATCAAATTCAGCATCACCAATGCAGAAAGGACTTGGGTGTTTCCTACTCGGCAGTTGAAGGTGACTAATGGTTACATTACCTATATTAATACAAAATAATTAAAACTTGGGAGTCAAAGTGTCACAAAACTTTAAGTTCTCATACAGACTTGGCAAAGAGTTATGTTTGTTAACATAAGGAAGATATGGCATATTCCAGTTTTACATGTATTAATTAGCTGTATTTTTATAAAGCTTTTATGAGTTAAAGCCACAAATGTAATGTTTCATTTTCAAAAAATATTTATAGTGTTTATGAGAACAGGGTATGGTAATGAGATGAAATGCATTAAATAAGACAGAGTCAAATTTTATAGTCTGGTTAAGGAAAGGCAAACACTAGAGATTTAAAAATAAGGCTTATAGTGAAGGTTTATGGGGCTGGATTCAGGCAAGTCTGTTTAGGAACCATGTGTCTTTAATTCACCAGGGGGAAGTAAATAATTTCATTCATCATGATGAAAAACTAGTAGGTCCAAACACACACACACACACACACACACACACACACACACACAAACACACACACAATATATATATATATATTCAAATTTTTTATACTTATGAATTTAATGAGAAATTTAGTATATATTGGGGTTTCTAGTGTCTAATGCATCTCTTTGGTAGGTAAGCAGAGAATTGGAAACACCATGACAGTAGAAAAAGAAGAATGATTTCTGTTTTGGACATTAGGTAGGAAAGTTGTGCAACTGATTGGTCCACATTTCACTGCATCATGACTTCCTTTGTGGGTCATTTCCAGCTCATCCTCCATTACTTGATGATGAGAAAAAAACATTAAAACATATATGACTGGAAAACATATATTTAGAAAAATCCGAGAATGTTAATTTCTCCAGCAGATTGTATGATTGCTCCCATTTTTCCTACTTTGTTTCAGTTATGTGTCTTAGCTTGCTATCTGCATCAGTTACAAAGATTTTATTGTCTTGGTGTGTGTTTGTGTGTGTGTGTGTGTGTGTGTGTGTGTGTGTGTGTGTCTATGTGTGAAAGAGAGGAGAGATATTGAGAAAGAGGTAGTGAGAGAGAAAGAAAGAAAGCGGTATCATGTGTATGAGTACACATGAACACAGACACAAACACACACACACACACACACACACACACACAGATACACACACTAACATGTGTGCATGAGAGATGTGTCAAATAGAAGAAGAGTTGTTACTTAGCCAAAATCCTATTTTTTATTGGGAAGAAGGCAAAATTCTGAGATGGCTTCAGGACCCATATCAAGTCATGTCTTACCAAAGCCAAAGAAGTTTCTTTATAAGCCCAAGATGTCTCATATTCACACGAGCTAATATCTTCATGTTCACCATACGACTCCTGGACTAAATCATTACCAGAGTGTGAGGACAAAAGGCTAAAAGCCTACCTTTTACAAATGTTCTTTCTTATGGTCTGAAAGTGAAGCAAATGTCGCAACTGGCTTATATCTCCTATTGGTGGTATAACTTTGGAAGGTCCTACCTGTCAGAAATAGACCCAGAGTGGAAATCTTTCAGGGTTATTGACCAGTCTTATTTCTAGCCAGAGCTCTGCTTCCTGGTTGGTGTTTGTAGTTATCACACCCTCCCACCATAATAGACAGGAGATGGTCCTACCATCATGCCTCTCTTACCATAATGGAATGTATTTTATATTCTCCTGGACTGTGAGCCATAATCAATATTTCTTTGAGTTGTTTCTGTTGGATATGCCTGTTACAGTGATGAGAAAAGTAGGTAACACATCTTTCTTTGAAGACCATTTTGTGGATGAACTTCAGTTTAAGCCTAGCAATCCCACAATGTGGATCAAGTAGGCTCTTGATCTTCAGATTTCCTCCACTGGAATTTGCTTTTGTGTTCTGAGCTATATCTGAGACTTACTAGGGAGTTGAGCAAGAGGGTACCTTCCCTTTACAGATACTGGCATTTTGACATTCTTTTGTCTTTGTTCACTTGTAGTGTTATGAATGAATACTGAATAAACTTCCAGTTGTATCTGAAGTTGGGAGAGCATGAATAAATCATTCATTAAATGATTCGATGAGACATTTGGGCCTAAGATCAAATAGAGAGATTTTTGTAAGAAAAAAAAATAATGCTAGGCTTATGTTATATGTAGAAACTTTAAAGAATTATGTTGTGAAAAAGCTGGTACATGTCTTGGAAGTAAGGAAACTATTCCAAAGGATAAAGCCACAATAGATCTAAAATATACTGTTTGCAAAATTTGAAAGATGCTCGATGGTCATTGCACTTGTCTACCACAGTGGATTTTGTGCACTCTTCCATGTTGTTTTCCTACTCAACATTAAAAAAAAAATGAAGTAATTATTCTTCTCTGTCCATGTTGATGTACATTTGATAGGTATAAAATTCAAACCACACTTTAGTTTTTCACAGAATAAAAAACAGCATAGAACTGTCTATTTTTCTCAAGAGAGTAATGATTGTACTTTGTTTTATCATCTGCTGTTCTTTGAGGGATCTACTGCTTATCAGCACACAATAACATATTTTTGGCTGCTTCTGAGAGTCCATTAGCTGTGGCATGGTAATATGTTGGTGGAAAAGATACTGAGCCGCTTATCCTTTTCTAATTACTTTATCATATAAGTTGATTGGTCCCAACAATTTGCCAAGAACTATTTTGTCTCCTTACTCTACCTCCTCAATCCCGAAACCCTCATTTCTCTGCCTTCCTAAATCTATGGTGCTTACTTGAACTTTAAAATCCACAAATGGCACCCCATTTTTTGTTAACATTTTCTCAACTTTCATATTTTCCTATTAACCTGATTCTATAAGTTCCCTTGAAGAACTAACTATAGTTATTCTAATTAGTTATGATTAGGAGTCTTCTCTGTAATAGAAAATGTAGAGTAAGTGACTCATGAGAAAGAAGACACGTGTCTTTGTATTGAATTATGTCATGTCAAACACAATGGTCAGTACCTCGCTGTACTTAATTTGTTAGCAGAAATAGATGAATACAATATGGTAATTGAAAGAAAACAAATAGCATGTAGAGGTAATATGTTAGAAAGATTGTTTTATAATGCCTGTTCTTAAATAGGGGAATACATTGATAGTCAATATAAAGACACATACTTACCTAGATATGACTAAAAATAGCATTAGATTCCTAGATCACGTTATTTCCTTATTGCCATCTTCCATTCTATTCTACTCAAAGAAACAGAGCACAAATTACCATTCTTTTCCCACTAAAGTGAGAATTTCATGGAAGATAGACATAGAAATCCATCCTGTTTTTTCAAAATTAGTACCAGCTCTTCATTCAATCATTACAAGCCAACTATATTGGTCTTCTGGGTTCTGAAAAGTATCAGATGCATTTTGACCTTGGAGACTTCATGTGCTGTGTTGAGAGGCCCACTCAAAGCCCTCCCTAAAAGGGATGACACATTCTTGAAGCAGAGAGTTTGTATCAGGCTAGCTACTGGATTGGAAACCTTTCAGACATGTCTCCTTCATCAAGTACAAGAAATTCACATCTGATAAACTGGCTTAGTGAACTGTCTCATTTCTTAAAACGTTATTGTTAGCTGAGTCTTTCTGTTTCTTTTGTAAACACTACCTGTAAAAGTGTTTCTGATATTTAGGGAAAGGGTTTAGTTATTGATCAGAAATAAAGGATGATCATTAGTACATCTTTGATTACTCACACGAGGCATTTTTTTTTTCTTGTTCAACTTATGGGATTCATTAAGCATACAACTAGCTATGGACTTGAAGTTTCTTAACTATTTATCTCGCTCCTATCAACTATTATCAAATAAACAAACAATGAGTTAATCACATTGTTTTAGCTAGGGTTTTATTGCTGTGAACAGACACCGGGACTAAGGCACCCATAAACAACATTTAATTAGGTTGGCTTACGTGTTCACACATTCAGTCCATTATCATCACGGTGGGGGCATTTTAGTTTCCAGGTAGACATGGAGGAGCTGAGAGTTTCACCTCTTGTTTCCAAGGCAGCTAGCAGAAGACTGGCTTCCAGACAGCTAGGGCAAGGGTATTTAAAGCCCACACTTATAGTAACATACCCACTACAACAAGGCTATACACATCCTAATAGTGCTATACCTGGGCCAAGCATATAGAAACAATCACACACATTTACTAAAACAAAATTTAATATAGAACTACCACCTGCATAGTCTAAATTTTAGAGATATATTTTTCATTACTGGCAAATATTTAAATAGACCAGAAGAACATGATGCTACTATGAACATAATTGAGAAAGTGTCCTTTTGGTAATGTGGAGCATCCTTTGAGTATATGCCCAAGAGTGGTATAGCTGGGTCTTGAGGTAGAACTATTCACAAATTTCTTTTTTTTTCTTTTTTTTTTAAACTTTTATTGCATTATGATGAGAAAAGTTACATGATTTCAATTTATCTGAATTTGTTAACATTTAAAAACATATTTTAATTAAATAGAATTGAACCACATTCTTGTTCCCCTTTTGTACCACCTCTCCTCCCATAGACCACCTGCTTCAATACCTAAAGTATCTTTTTGTTATATTCCTTAATTTATAAAATATATAAATACATAAATTTATAAAATATCATAACAATAAAAATAAGTATTATAAAAGTTGTTTGATATAAAACAACAATCGATTTAACAGCCTTATGTAGATGCTCATCTACAGCAATAATGAAAATACGTTTTTCTCAATATAAATTTTAGCCGGGCGGTGGTGGCGCACGCCTTTAATCCCAGCACTTGGGAGGCAGAGGCAGGCGGAT
>NW_022196894.1:52631978-52639240 GCF_008632895.1 Mastomys coucha | reverse complement strand
GAAAACCATAGTATAGTATGAAAACATGAAATAAACAATACTACTAATAGAGAGGCTGAGATAGGAGAGACAAGATTTCAAGACCCTTATGTTATACACAGCCAGACACTGTCACAAACAAACAAGCTGACAGTGTATATAGATTGCACAATGTTGGACCTATTTCTCCAATTACCAAATTAGAGAGATCATTGGATGACAATCAACAAATTTCCAATTCCTCATATTATTGGATTTCAATCAATTAGGATATGTTGGTAGTATTAATTTTCAAATTAATGTATTAAAATGTCACTTCCTGTTGTTTTTGTTGTAAGAGGTGGAATTAGGTTTGTGTGGATTTGTTGAAAGATTACTTTCTTGCCTCTTCTAGGGTGTAGTTTTGCTCCTTAGGTTGATGTTTTCCATCTATTATCCTTTGTAGGGCTAGATTTGTGGAAAAGATATTGTGTAAATTTTGTTTTGTCATGGAATACTTGTTTCTCCATCTATAGTAATTGAGAGTTTTGCTGGGTATAGTAGTCTGGGCTGGCATTTGTGTTCTTGTATGGTCTGTATGACATCTGCCTAGGATCTTCTAGCTTTCATAGTCTCTGGTGAGAAATCTGCCGTAATTCTGATAGGCCTGCCTTTATCTGTTACTTGCCTTTTTTCCCTTACTGCTTTTAAAATTCTTCCTTTGTTTAGTGCATTTGGTGTTTTGATTATTATGTGAAGGGAGGAATTTCTCTTCTGGTCCAGTCTATTTGGAGTTCTGTAGGCTTCTTGTATGTTCATGAGCATCTCTTTCTTTAGGTTAGGGAAATTTTCTTCTATAATTTTGTTGACGATATTTACTGGCCTATTACATTGGAAGTCTTCACTCTCTTCTATACCTATTATCCTTAGGTTTGGTCTTCTCATTGTGTCCTGAATTTCCTGGATGTTTTGGGTTAGGATCTTTTTGCTTTTTGCATTTTCTTTGACTGTTGTGTCAATGTTTTCTAAGGTGTCTTCTGTCCCTGAGATTTTCTCTCTTCTATTTCTTGCATTCTGTTGGTGATGCTTGCATCTGTGGCTCCTGGTTTCTTTCCTAGGTTTTGTATCTCCAGGATTGTCTCTCTTTCTGATTTCTTTATTGTTTCTATTTCCATTTTTAGATTCTGGATGGTTTTGCTCATTTCCTTCACCTGTTTGATTGTGTTTTCCTGTAGTTCTTTAAGGGCTTTTTATGTTTCCTCTTTAAGAGCTTCTAGCTGTTTACCTGTGTTCTCCTGTATTTCTTTGAGGGTGCTATTTATGTCTTTCTTAAGGTCCTGTATCATCATCATAATAAGTGATTTTATATCTAAATCTTGCATTTCCGGTGTGATGGTGTGTCCAGGACTTGCTATGGTGGGAAAATTGGGTTCTGATGATGGCAAGTGACCTTGGTTTCTGTTATTTATTTTCTTATGCTTGCCCCCTGCCATCTGGTTAACTCTAGTGTTACCTGCCCTTGCTAAATCTGACTGGAGCCTGTCCTTCCTATGATACTGGTTGTGACTTTAACATTAGGATTTTATCTTATTTTGGAAGGTACCAAGGGTAATCACAATAGTCTCTGTTGTTCAGGAGGAGTATCCCTTTCTCTTGGATCTTCTTGACCAACAACTTTAAAAGAGGTTTCCAGTGTCTAGCACTGAGGATTTTGGGAGAAAATATTATTACTCCAATTGGCATAACATACATATTAATACAGACACATAAATGCAGATGGAGAAACACACATATATGTACATATGTACCTTTTTACACATGTACCCATATATTCACACACATATCCATACATACACACTTTAATTGGAACCTGTTTTTGAATCAAGTTTCTCATGGAAAATAACTAGTCTGTAACCTTCAGAGAAGCCACCACACTGCCTGTAGAGATTAGGGACACGTGTACATTCTCTGAAGATAAAACACAGATGATGCTTTTGGTCCCAAAGCAGAATAGAGAGAGGTCAATTTATATCTTTCAGAAAAATGCTTCTTCATATCAATCAACTTTGGATTTTCTACTGTTCCATCTGCTGCTTGAATTGAAAATTTTCCCTTCATGCTTCTTTGGAAAGCTTCCAGTTTATAAATAATTTTATTAAAAAATTATACTCATTAAAATGTCTCTATCATTATGTAAGTTTAAATCTGATGTTCTTGTATTTTAATTCATATTTTTCTCAAAAAGAATTTTTATCTTCTCTAGCTTTTTAAAAGTGGAATCATGGGTCACAGAATAATAAAACAGGGTAATGAAGGAGTCTTAGAAATTATGTCCCTCAGTAGGTCTTATGTTTGCTTGTTAAGAATCATAAATGTGGAAACCACCAAATTAAATTGTGTGGATGAACTAATGTTTTAAAATGATTAATTTATATTACATGAATTTCCCTTAATGAGAAAATAATGAAAAACATAAAAAGTACTATTTTGCTTTGTTATTCTAAATGTGATTTGATTTTCTAAGTATTATTTAAAATGAGAACCACATGTTATGTCTGGTTACTATAACTAATAGGGAAATGCTTGATAAAAACAACTGAAGATTTAAGCCATTAAATAGCTCTATTATCTGTAGAATGGGGAAATGGAGAGAAGAAAGCCTCATTTGTGGATTAATATGATGTTTTAAAAAAGAACGTATCTAGATGGCTACTGAGATTATTAACCTTCTTTCTCTTACCAAATCACTATACCCAAGGCATCTAATTTGTAAAGTGAAAAGGTTCATTTTATGTACAGATTGCATGTTTGAACCCAAACCCATATGGTATCATTTAGTGGAAGTAATAAGTGCCCCTAGTTCAAACCTGTGAAAAGAGAGATAGAGACTGAGAAGTGAGGGCAGTGAGGTGGAGTGGGTGATGTTCGAGTCCTATATTCCTTTTGGGAGTGCACCCCAAATTATCTAAAACTTTTTGCTAGATCCTATTCTCTTATGTCACAGTACACCCCAATACTGGTGTCCTTGGGATAGGTTTGACCTTTGAACCTCTGGAGGACAGTCACTCAGTCACTGAGTATGTATAAACAGTTTTTGTGCTTCGTCTTCTTCTTGCCGTTCTTACCACAATACCCTCACAGTAGCAGGAGACTGAGGGTTTGTTGACTTGATTAGCTCCTTTGACTGAGTGAAAACATTGCTTGAAGTCTGACTTTTAAGAGAGAGCTCAGCGATTTTATTTGCTCCGTATGTAGATGCTCTGTTTTTGTAAGTCTGATTAGGTTACCAGTTGTATGGGCAGAACTCATTTTTGGGTAATTACAGCTTTAAATGCACCCAGTAGGCTATTACATATTGACTATATCCAATGCATATAATAAATAATTAATTGGACAAATAAATAAATAAAAATTACAGCTCATAAAAGCTACTCATTAACTTACCCAGAATGAGTTTAGCTCTTGCAATTAATTTCAAACTCTCTTGTTTCTCCTTTATTAAGTAGGCCGAAATGAAACAGAAATAATATAATTGTTTTTTGCTTTCTCATTTGGAGAAACACTCACAAAGGCTCACTTCTCTGAACAGAGAAAAAAAATGAGACTAGAAGAATTCTACATAAAGCATGTAGAATTCTGGACAATAATAAGATCACATTATTTTACTGAATATATCTACCCCCTCCAGTGGAAAAGATACTCTAATTCCCATAGATTTATAGAACAGAACCCCTTTATTATTGATTATAGAATAATTCCAGGGGAACAGTTAGGGTCCATATATTTTTGATAATCACTGTTTGGTGAAGCTTCCTCCAGCATTAAACCCTCTTGATATCTCTCAGTGAGAAGAAATTTAATGAGCAGGAATGTTATAGATTGACTTATTAGAAAATAATTCTATTCTCCAATCTCAATTTTCTGGTATATTACATGGTTGAGGGAGGGGACTTAGACATGAAATTTTGCACATGTGTCATCCAGGAAAAGTTCTGAGAGAACAACCATTCTTCCTGTTCGATGGAGTTAAACAAATGCAATCTTTACTCCTTTTCTTTAGGGGAATTTAACAAAATGGGTTGGTGGCTATGGGCAGTGTTTATCATGGTCAGCTCTTTTCATGGACTCTCCCAGAGGAGGTCGTGAGAGCTCAGTCACAGAGTCAGTTCTGACTCAGTAGGTAGACCATTAATTATCTGTTATGAATACCTCTTCCAAATTCTCAATGATCACTGTTTCAGATTCCTGAGACTTTAACATACAATTCAGCAATTACTATTTTTCTAATCCAAAAAAATCACTAGAGTAAGTAATGGCCCCTATACTTCATATGGAGGGATCTTGACTTGATTAACATGAATCACCAAGGCTGATAAAAGTGTCTTGCACATAATTTCATTTTAAAGTCCTAGTATAGTGTTGCAGTACAAAGAGACATGGATTAGAAGTCAAAAGGGCTGATCAGGGCTGGAATCTACTATGACCATTGTAACATTGGCACGCTTTGTGCTTTCAGATCCCCATTTCCTTGTATAATTAAATAATTCAGCACCAGGCTCACTGCAGCTCCAACTTTCAATCTTTCAATCTAGCTTTTAAATTGATAATTTATATGGCATCTATCAGCTCTCTTGAAAGTGTTATTTTGTTTCAGAAACCTTGGAAAGAAAACAGTATATGCTTTCTTCTTCATTTCATTTCTCCATTCTTCAGAGTCGTTAAAAAAATTCTACCTGCCTTTTTCTGGTGTCTGTCTTGACCCAGGATACACCATAGACAAAGGGCCACATTGTTAACTAGAGAACAACAGTGAGCTGTGCACATCTCTTGTCTAAGCTGGATTGTGATGGGAAGGGCTTTGTGTTCAAATGAATGGCAGAAATATGTTAGGCTGTGGGAGGGAGCAAAAGCCAAGTTCAAAGAAATATTGTGCCCTCCGTGTAAGAAGACCTGGGGGTAACAAGGCAGTGAGTAGATGAATTTTCTGCCGTCTGGCATGGCTGTAGGCATAGTTCTCCCTGGTGAGAACTGCCTGCGCCAGCCAGCCTGACATTGTTTCTCCTCTCCGTTGACAGTTGTAGAGTGCAGCAGAACAATGAGCTCCTTTGTTATCCTCCAAGGCGAGCAAGGTCAGCTTTAAACAGCTTGCTGTCAGGGAGCCTCATATTTTACTCTGGTCTCTTGACCTCACAAATCTTGAGGCTGGCACTGAAGTCAACAAGTCCTCTGCAGCCTGATTCCTCACAGCTTCTCTTCTCCTCCTTCACACCATGCCAGGTCCCAGTTCTTCCAAGCCATACATATTCTTAGGCTCAGGACTGATATTAGTCAATTGTAATCATAACTCAACTGTGATACCATGTTTGCTTTTACCAAGGATCCCAAATTAAGTTCCCATGAAAGAAAAGCTGCCCTTCAAAGTTTAGTCAACTGTATTAAAACAGAGTTAACTTAATTTTGTCAAATGTTTGTCATAGGACACAACAAGATGATACAGTCATTTGTATATTAGGATTTCATTTACAACATTACCATATCAAATTGACTTTGTTTTCCTCAGGGTACAAATATTTAAATTTTCTAAACACCCATTAAATTGCTTGCTCAGATTTTGTTCATCATGTAAGAGAAATGGAACATGTTCTAAGGAAGTGTCTGTTAATCATACCCCAGGCAAGCAGAGTATAATGATGAATGGTTCATGAAGTGACAGATGACAAAGAAAGGAAAAAAATCTACAAAATAAGATGGTTTTAATATCTGTCTCCTCATGTGATAAAGATAGGCTCAACTAATTATGTACAGCATATTTGTTTCATAAAAATGAGCTAAAGGATGAGTATTTGTCACTGAGGCAGAACTGACAGAGGAATTTGTTTATCCTCATCTGCTCTTTGCATGTTACTGGCATCTCTAAGTCATAACCAGGAAAATAATCACTCCATCAAATCAGTGGTTTAAAAAGAAAAAACATGGTTTCCATTTTCTTTCGACCCACCTCCAGCAGTGGCTCTGAGGTACCCGTGTTCTTATGGATGAGATAATATATGTTCTGGTTTCAAAGGATTAATTTCTGGTTCAAATATCCTGAAGGAAATTAGAGCTAACAAGAGTTTGGGATGGAAAGAAGGGTAGGTGCTTTGCATATCCAGCCCTTGATGCTCTGGTCTGCTGTCACTTATGAGTAAGACCTGTATCGGTCGTGTTGTGAAATAACTAAATATTGGGAGATTATGAAGACAGCACAATGAAACACTTTACAAATGTTTGGATAGATGAACATTGTGTTGTTCTGCATTGTCTCTCATTTTCTTTATGGCATATAAGCATGGAACAAATACTACCGAGTCTCACTGCAGTTCATGGGACAGTGATACATTCAAAATTTCTTGTATTTATCTTCCCTTCCAGAGAAAGAAATATGAAGAAACGTGACTGCAATGGTATATTGAAATTTACTTCTTTTCTTTTCTTTTAAAAATAGAATAGAGTGTATTTATGGGATGGGGAAGGGAGTTAAGAGATTAGTAGAGGCAGAGAAAAGCAGAGGGAAGGAGAGAGTAGAGAAGTAGATGCTGGTCATGACCACATGGAGAGAGGAGGGAAGGGAATGAGGAGAGAGTGGGAGCAAGGGGGAGAAAGCAAGAGAGTAAGAGAACAAGAAAGTGACAGAATAAGAGCTGAAACTTCTTTCTGTATTAATAGGTTTGGAGATAATTTCAAGTCCTCTGGGTAGGGTGTTCTCTGAAGGGTTTGATCACTTGTGAATCTACTGGAGAATCAATATCTGGTAAAACCAAGTCAAATCCAAAAGGATTCACCCTATGTGGGTGTAGAATTTATAGTTCTTTGTTCTTGATCTTAACAATTGTGATAGTTCATCTTGGTTGTCAAATTGATTGAATTTAGAATACCCATGGAAACAAATTTCTTGGCATTTTAAGGAGAGATTTATATAATTTAGTTGGGAAGATTCAATCTAAATAATCTAAATACAGTATCATTCAATGGGATGGGGTACTTATCTGAAAAAGGAGAAAATAAACTAGATGCCTTAGATATGTTTATATTGTTGTGATAAGACACCATGTCTAAGCTCACTTATAAAAGAAAGTGTTTATTTTAGGGACAAAGAAGGAGTGACCACAGTTCCAGAGTGCTAAAGTCCATGACCACCATGGTAAGAAATGTGGTTTCAAGGCAGGAATACTGCTGGAGCAGTAACGGAGAGCTTACATTTGAGAAAAAGTTGGAGACTGCAGTGGGCAGAGGGTGGGGGGAGGAGAGAGAGAGAGAGAGAGAGA
>NW_022196894.1:52624389-52631751 GCF_008632895.1 Mastomys coucha | reverse complement strand
GGAGAGAGAGGGAGAGGGAGAGAGAGAGAGAGAGAGAGGGAGAGAGGGAGAGACAGATAGTCATACAGACAGGGAAAGACAGAACCAGACAGACAGAAACAGAGACAGAGAAAGAGAATTGAGAACTAGTAATCATGTGAGCGTTTTGATACCTCAAAGTCCATTCCAGTATTCACCTCCTCCAACAAAGTCACATCTCCCAATTGTTCCCAAACAGTTACATCAACTGGAAACAGGAATTAAAATTTATAAGCCTATGTAGGTCACCCTGTAGCAAACCACCGCCATATGCTCTGATCTCTTTCAGCTTCCTGACTATGGATGCAATGTGACTAGGCAGCTTCTGTTCCTGCTGCTGTAACTTCCCTAACAGGATGTATTGTATCAGGTAGAATTTTAAGCTAAAATAAACCTCTTCTTAAGTTACCTTTGTCAGATATTTGTCACAGCAGCAAGGCAGGGGGCCAATAACACCATAAATATAAAGCCTCAGACAAATGTGAATGAGCTGTAAATATTTTAGGTGGCGTCCTCCTTTCCCTATATCTTTTCCTACAATAATGCTGAAGTAGTCATTTAAACTTGTTTATGTCAGTTATCTATGATGGCTTCTTCAGTGCAGTTTTCTGGATAAAATCACAAGTCTTATTACTGTCACCTGAAACCTGCCTTTCTAGTCTCTGGCTACCTCCTCCTTGCCATTTCTTACAACTATCCTTCTCACATCTGCTTTTCTCCATATTTCATTTTTTTAAGTTATTTAATGTATATGAATACATTGTAGCTATCTTCAGACACACCAGGAGAGGACATTGGGTCCCATTATAGATGGTTGTGAGTCAGCCACCATGAGGTTGCTGCGAATTGAACTCCAGACATTTTGAAGAGGAGTCAGTGCTCTTAACCACTGATCAGCCTCTCTAACCCCTTTTCTCCATATTTTAAACTGTTTTATTCCTTGTTTCTGAAGTCTCTTTGCATGTGGATTGGTGTTATTACACCTTCTAAACCTGTTCTAGCTATTTTTTTTCTGTTGTTGCAACAAATACCCTGAGCAAAAGCAACTCAAGAAAGATGTTTCTTTCATTTCACACTTCCATCTAACAATCCATCGAAGCTGGAAGTCAGAAAAAGATGTTGGAGGCAGGGACTAAAGTAGAGACCATGGAGAAATGCTGCTTCCTGGTTTGGTTCTGCTGGCTTGCCCACCTACCTTTCTAATATAACCTATCCTTACCTGCCCATAAATGACACCACTCATAGAGAAATGGCTCCACACACCAGTCAGTAATCAAGACAATGCCATACAAACTTGTCTTCAGACCAGTTTGATGGAGGTAATTTCTCTATTGAGACTCCCTCATCCCTTACATGTCTAGATTTGTGTCTAGTTAACAAAATCTCCCATGATGATAAAAAATTTTTCACCACATATTAGATTGTTAACACAGCCATTTTCTAGAACTTAATTGTTGTATCAGAGAAGTTCTCCTAATGTTTTACTACCACCTGCCACAGTCTAAGATTTTTTTCAACTTTTAGTATATCCTTTGTTCATTAAATCACTATTTTCTTAGTCAGTTTTTCCTTGCTATGACAAATTTCCAAAACTGTTTATATGCAGATGCCACTCCAAGGCCAGCTTTTTTCCACCAAGGCCGGCTCTATCCAAGGCCGGCTCTATCCATCAAGGCCAGCTCTATCCACCAAGGCAGGCTCTATCCACCAAGGCCGGCTCTATCCACCAAGGCAGGCTCTATCCACCAAGGCCGGCTCTATCCACCAAGGCAGGCTCTATCCACCAAGGCAGGCTCTATCCACCAAGGCCGGCTCTATCCACCACTTTGGCCTGAGGAAAGTCAGAGTGTCATAGTGATGAGGGCATGTTGGAGGGAGGGCTCACTTCCTGGAAGTCAGGAAACAGGAGCAAGGAAGGCACTGTCTGTGCTAGTGTGTCTTCCTTCTTTGCTTTTATTTCACCTAGAACCCAGTCTCCTGATGCTGTCACTCAGATTCAAAATCTGCCCTTATCATCAATTAAATGTCTCTGAAAAACATCTCAGAAAGACACTCCTGGGTGTTCTTTATTAACCTCCTCGGTATTTATCAATTTCATCAATTGGTAATCAACCTCAACAGTTGCCATCACGCAATGTCCCTGTGAGTTCTATTTACATAGAAAATTTAACTTCTACTTATCCTGTGATGCTCAGTTGTATATGGTACATAGTAGAATTCAGTCACTGTTCCTTGAAGCAGCACTTGGGGTAAACAAGGTATTAAAGAAGAGTGAGAGTCTAAGAAGAGAACTTTCAAAGGTAATGGGAACATTAGAACCAGGTTAGTTATCTCAATCTTTAAATAATTGATCAGCTTTATGTTTATCTATGTTGCCTAATTCTCTGCCTTGTTATTTAGTGAGATTGTTTTTAAAATCCAAACTTCCTTATATTATGCTAAGAGAAGAATAGTAGATATTTTAAAGGAACAGAGGACATAGCATACCTCATGGGATAGATATGATGACAACATCAGAAAGAGGAGAATTGACAGGCAACAAGGACGTCCAAGGAGAAAAGAGATGACAGGTGGGTCACTTTGCCCTCCATAAAATCCTGAAGACCTGGAGTTTTATTTTAGTAAGGGAAATTCCATTTCCATAATTTCTTTTCATCTACTTTTAGTCAAGTCCTCTTCTCTTTGCCTTTACTTGTCTTCTTGATCATGCAAAGATCTCTCCTGAGTTAGCACAAGCTCGTTTTCTGGCTTTCTGCAAATGCTTTGGTTAGCCATTTCTCTTGGACATCAGTCATCTAAATCATGTGTTTACTCTTCATATCTTGAGGGCTTTGGCTTGTAGAGCATAATGTGCCACGCTTCACGGGTGCCAGGTTTTACTGCAAGACTCTGTGGCTCAGTACTGTGATCACTTCAGCATCTGTCATATTCCCATCTTCCCACGGGTTTACTGCATTCTGCTGGCTGTGACTGGGGGGGGGGGCTTGCTTTAGTTTTCTCATGGGATTGTGTTCGGATGATGATGACTATTTGTGAACTTATATATGCAGGGAATTAGATGTGAAGTAATGAAGGAAACTGCAGCTGTTTCTTCCCAGCTCTATGGTCACAATGACCACATGTGGTTATACATGCTGTGCTTAGTTGCTAAGCACCATTCCTGCTACTATATTGCCAGAGGATTTTCCCAGTGATTTAATGAAAGGACTTCATTAGATCATTGCATTTTGATGTTGTTTCCTTTGTGGGCTTTTCAAAAGGATCATATATAGGAATACCTTGAGAGATTTGTTTCATGGTGGTTTGAGAGAATCTCTTAAATATGTCCCCCTATCTCTTCATAAAACCTCTCACAAAAGTAGGCAAGACGAAGGTATCTCACTGCTACCTACTCTTGTGTCAGTCTGTCTAAGCTTTCTGGAATATACTAACACTTTATTTTGCTTTGCCAAATAAATTCTTGCTTACGTTGTCTGTATCTATAGCTTGAATTCTTTTCTGCAAGAAGATAAGGACCAAGAACTCCAGCCCCATGTCATCTGCTAGGCAGAGGCTCTGTCTTATAGCTTGTTTAGGATACTAGGGTGGTTGAGCAATCTCTATTTATACATGGTCTCTGAACTTCCATGGCTTCTCTGTAAGATAGCTGGAAAATGGGAGCTGACTTCTTATGTGGCAAGTCAAAACTGCACAGACATGCAATATGAAGGAACACCTGCTGTTCCTCCTAAGACCTAAGTGATCACATAATGAGAGGTTTATTCTTTTGTCAATGGAAGTCACAAAGCAGAGAAGGTCAGAGTGGGAGGGGAGGGAACAATGTGATTACAAGGAAGCATGCATTGTTTTGTGTATATGTTGCAAGTTGGTTGTAAAGCTTGGTGGAAAACTGTTTCCTCAAGGCCCGGTGGAAAAAGTACTAGGATTTTTATTTATTCATAAACAGCAAAAAGCAAATAAATGGTAAAACGGACCTGCACTTGTTGGTTCACACACACTCTCTCTCACTAACCTTTCCAGTCTGGTAGGCATAGCCTTAGCTCCCTGCATCACACAGGTAAAATGGGACTCGATGTTTCTTGCTTCAGATCCTCTGGAGCTGAGCTCCGGTGGTGCAGGCTTTGCTGTCTAAGCAGTAGATGTTCATGTGAGCATCCACTTGAGGTCCATGCAGTTTATTTCTCTACTAGAACTTTCTCTGCTGGGTCCTCGGGAGGTGAACGATTTTGTTGTGCCAGACTGGAGTTTTTAAGCTAAATTCAGTCAACTACAACTAGGGCATTCCACACATTATTTCATGAACTTCTTTTATCACTGGCTCACACACACACACACTCAATGGCCTGGTTTTCATAGTTATCTAGGGCCATGGGTGGATCCCTGGTGCTGCCCACCATGGACTAGGGCATAAGTTGTTCTTTTTCGGTTCTCTAAGGCTTGGTTTTCATTTCTATCTGTAGCCACGGGAAGTACAGTTGTGGTGACTTCAGCCACTGGCCGCTTTTATAACATTGGGAAAAATGTCCTCTGAGGCCATATATTCTTTACAATATATTTTTTAAGTAAACAACTTTGAAAACAACTGTAAGTACCATGGTCCTCCACTTCTTCTTTCAGATAAAACTCTGCTTCTTTCATCCCTTCAATTCTCTCTCCCTTTTACTCATCACTTTCTGATATCTACTCCATTCTTTTCTGTATTAGATATTTTCTTTATTTACATGTCATACGATATCTCCTTTCCCAGTTTCCCCTCCAAAAACAAAAACAAAACAAAACGAAAACCAAAAAACAACAAGAACAAACCTCTGTTCTCTCCCTCCTCCCCACTCTCCCTGCTCACCACTACACCCTCTCCTGCTTCCTAGCCCTGGCATTCCCCTACACTGGGGCATAGAACCTTCACAGGGCCAAGGGCCTCTCCTCCCATTGGTGACTGACTTGGCCATCCTCTACTATACACATGCAGCTGGAGCCATGAGTACCACCATGTGTACTCCTTGGTTGGTGGTTTAGTCCCTGGAAGCTCTGAGGGTACTGGTTAGTTCATATTGTTGTTCCTCCTAAGGGGGCTGCAAAGCCTTCAGCTCCTTGGGTCCTTCCTCTAGCTTCTTTCTTTTACTTATCTCTTATGTCTGTAACTAGTTCTTCCCCTTTGCTTCTCTCAACAATAGGAGGCAAGACTCAGCACCCTGGATGCCACCCCCTTTCTTGGCAACCTATTATTGTCTTTTATTCATGCAGTTGGATTTTCTCTCACTTCTGAACTTTTGCATTTCCTTGGCTTTCTTCACCGAGTCTGTCTCTCACCACTCCAGGCAGTTCAAACATTAACACTTCCTTGAGTACAGTGTACACGCTTACATCTGTTTGCAGTTACATATGCTAGTCCTCCTGACAGGAAGCTCTCTGTTTCTAAAGTCCTCAGTATTCTCCATTCTAATTTTGAAACAGACTATAGGCATACCTTCCTGCTCAAAGATGATGTCAGTATTTCTTTTGTCCTTTGCATTATTGATTCATCTTTCCTCTGGTCCTACACTGGATTGTTTGATGTAGAGTTTATTTTATGATATTATAAATGCTTCAGGCTGTCAGTCTTTCTGGTGGCATGCCTTATTTCTCTCCTTGTCTTTCTTATCAGTATTCCTGAGGCTCTAAACACAGGAGGTACAATAACTCCAAATTGGATTGCAGAATCATTTCATTTTATTTTCTTCTCTCAGTTATTACCTCTGTGTAGGTGACTACCCCATATTCCCTATAATCCTCTAGGAATGTAGTCTTTTTCATATTGTAATTTATACCTAGTATCCTGTTAAATTTGCTCATCATTTCCAGGGAAACGACTATTATCCTACACAGAAGCTGAACTTTGTCTCTTTCATGTACCTATGTTGGTTATTCTCAGCATTTGGTTACTTGTTTCAGACGTTGCTCAGATTTATTTCTGTGGCTATATCTGCACTGCAACTGCCTGCATGATCATTTTACCTTTCTGACTTGTCTCCCTGGCTTTTCAGTTTCCATCTCTCAGCTCCAGGCAAATCTTCCTTAAGATGATTCTTTGCAGTGTTGTCCTGGTGCTTCTGGAAGTGCTAGGTGTTTTCTGTCAAATCAAATCTTTTCTACCTGAATCTCACTGCCTTCCACACTCCAACCTCTAGCAGTCTTCCTTGATTTCTATTACTTAACAGCACCCACCAGTGTCTCAAGCAATCTCCTCCCTGATTGATTCTGGCTCACATGAACACTTGTTTGATCCCAGCTCATTTCTGTGGAGGTGTCTCCATCTTGCCTCCTCCTCCTCCTTCTATCAATATTTGTCTCATCCTTATAGGATGTGTTCAAGGACTCACTTGCTCTCATTTAATTTCACCTTATCCCTGATTTACCACTCCCTTTCCTCTGAGCCCTGACTACAAATATGTTGTGTCAGAATAATTTTTTTTCACAGCTTCTATTTCTGCTTGACCACTATTTGTCTCTTAAGATTACAAACTGTAACATGTTCTCTGTTCCTTTATTTTCACAATGCCCCACATAATTATACCATGTATTCCCAGAAGATAAGTTATATGATGGATATCTTGGCATAATTCAAAAGAAACAATCAAAAACAAACAAAAAATACAGGAGACTTTTCAACTTCTGCATTTCCCAGGCTTGATACTTCCTACTTTGGGTCTTCATAGAACTATTGTTCGTAAATAATAATAATTAGTACTTGTACATCATTTAACTGCTTATCAAGTACCTTCACTTATATTTACTTATCCATAGCTTTTTATGGATAAGTATCCAGCTTTTTTCCAGAGTCATTTAGAATTTCATGTTCCTTTGAGGTTTCATATCTGAGGACAGAAAAGATGGTGGTTATAGAGCTAGATTACTAGGGTTTTCAAAAATACTTAAAAACGAGCTACTTTTAATTGGTCCCAAGGAATCTTGATGGTTGAAATGAAGCAAGGCTTATGTTTACTTGAAGATGGGTTTACTTTAAAGTTTCAACCGTAGAAACTTTCAGATAAGCCAGGAAGAAATGTTAGTGCTCCAGAGCTAGTGCTAGTAGAAGACTGAAGGCCTTGCAGAAAGCCATGCTAGAGAGGGAATTTCAATAGCCTCTTTCTTAGAGCAGCTTGGGTTTTGTTGTTTTTCTATTATTGGAATGGAGGAGATGACACAAGATTTCAGGTGAAAAAACAGCAGAAGTCGAAGAGAAAGGGGGAAGTATTGGAAATGAAAACTATCTGTGGAAAAACATGGTACAGAAACAGTGCCAGAAATGTGGTCTTATTTTTAAGATTATATCGCCACCTAGTAAATCAGCCCAGAAATACAGCC
>NW_022196894.1:52594389-52619389 GCF_008632895.1 Mastomys coucha | reverse complement strand
TGCTGAAAATCGAAATGTTGGATATTCATTTATTTATGTGGCTTTGGGTAATTCATTGCAGAGTTTGAGTTTCAGATTTTTGACCCAGAGCAACATAGGTATTGAACTAGATGAAGAAATAACCTATTATATGGGAATTTAAGAGTGTATTGCTGATTATCAAATGCATGCTTATTTTAGTGGAAATAAATCCATTCTCTAAAATATGGTGATTTTTACCTTAAGATTCTCATGATGTGAGCTCTCTTATAAGTATGTCTATAGAACTGTATCTATGATATGGTCCTTTTGGAACCTGAAAAACTAAGTTTATCTCTAGATGAATAAAAGGGATGAAAGGGTGAATAAAATAAACAAAAGGAATATTATGCATCACATAGAATTGATGTGACTTCTTGGATCCAGTAGGTAAGGAGGGCTATTTCATGTGTTATAAATCTTGACTTAGAAGATACAAAAGAAACTCCTCTACCTCATTCCCTCTACCCTCTCTGTCTCATCCCTCTCTATCCATTTTCCTACCTTCCCTTTCATCCTCCTCAGATGTCCTACTCAGAGTCTGTGGTGGTTTGAATGAGAATGGCCTCTGTGGGCTCATATATTTAAATATCTTTCCTAGATGGCAGGCTGTTCAGTATGGATTAGGAGGTGTGGCCTTGTTGGAGGAGGCTTGTCACTGGGGTGGGCTTTGAGTCTTTAAAGGCCCATACCTGGCCCAGTCTCTCTGTCTCTGTTTCTGTTTCTGTTTCTGTCTCTCTATCTCTGTCTCTGTCTTTCTCTCTCTCCTTTCTTTTTGAAATAGAGGCCTCAAATTTTCTATTTAGTAGAGGGTGGTCTTGAACTGCTAATCTCATTGCCTCCATCTCCTAAGTTCTGGGATATAAGCGCATATCAACCATCTTGGATTTATACAGTGCTGGTGATCCAATACTTTGTGTATGCCAGGAAAGCACCTCACTGGCTGAGCTATACCACAGCCCCAATTTAGGTAATTCTTGACATTAATTTTTCAGTGTCAATACTGTTAGTGTTTGGGGTATTTCTAGTTGGGCACAGAGAAAGAAACTGGTGTGAGATGAAGAAAAAGGAGTTGCCCCTTATCTTCTCTTTTCAGAAATAACTGCTTTGGTCCCTATTTGTAGCTAGTTACTTGGAGGAGAAATGTCCCTGAGTGTTATCCATCTGGACATTAATCACTGAGGAGGATAAAAAGAGGAAGGGAAAGAGCTAGTATGACGAAAACTTTTCAAATGACCATTTCCCAAGTCAGCAAACAGGATCTCATTTATTCCTTGCTAACATTTCACAGTGTTTGAATCGCTATTTCTGCTTCAGTTTGAAGAGCAGAAAACTCCAAAAGTAAATAACATTTCCAAGGTTGTGCAGTTAACAAGATAATGGGGCTAAATTTGAATGTGAGCTTTTAAGACTCAAAAATCTATCATTCTTAACAACATGTCTGATTAATGTCATATTACAGTAAGGCAGGAAGTAAATGGGATCAAGATATTATTAGGATGGTAATTGTGGTTTCTTGATTTACGGTCTCATGTTCTAGCTCGATTATATCTTTTGGATGAGAAGGTACTTGTCCTATGAACTTTGGTAGTGGCCAGCAATATTAACCATCTCCTGAAAGGCCATACACTTAATTAATTTGGCACATAGCCCCACTCATATCTTTTTCTTAGAAATGATTGAAAACACTGCCTAATTTTTGACTACTTTATATAGAACTCATATCATGTATCCTTATGAACTTTAAAATTATTCTAAGTTAAATATCTTGCTCTTTAAACAAGTCTAAACTGAATGGATTGTACTAGATATTAAGACGCAGATTTTTGTTTTGTTGGTTGGATTTTAGTTTTTCTTGAGATAGGTTTTGGTGTAGTTCAGACCTACCCACCAAGCCAAACTGCATCTATCTCCATGAACTCAGGTGTTTCTGTTTCTAAAATATCATTATCACTGGGACTGCTGTTGTATTCCTTTATGGAAGAAGGGGCAGGCAGGGTCATAACAACCTGACCAAAAAGTCTAGCCTCTCCTCCTAACAAGTTATATTTAATTCTTCCCTAATCACATGTGTCCTTGATGAGGAGCTATACTACAATGCAGGAAAAGACAATGTAGGGGAAGGACTACATCTGTGCGACCATAGAGTCATCATCCACGCTGAACTTCCAGAGTGGCTGCTTCAAGGCCATCTACATTCCTGCCTGTAACCCTTTACCCATTGCTCCGTAAGTAAGCTTAATAAACTCTCTGCTTCTCCAGAGAGAACTTTGTTGGAATTAAACTTTGGTTTATCATTGGGATCTTAAGAGGAAGGAATGTGTAGAGACTGTCTAATCCAGAGAGAAACTTCTTACAACACAGAAATCAGACTTCAGCTTGCTACTCATAGTCAAGGATGACCCTGAGCATGCGATTCCCCTGTAATCAATCACACTTGGCCTGAATTTAACAAGCCACAATCTAAAAGACTTTAGGGTTCCAAATTCTTTGATTATATTGTTTAGAATTGCTGTGGCAATGTTTTACACAGTAATAGTATATATACACAATAAAAATGTTAAAGGAGAAAGATGCTTCTATAATATTGAAAGTGATTATAAACACTGAAAAAATAAACAAGCTTAGATGTCCAACACTGTCAATCAATGGCAGTACAAGAAGAAAAACAGTAGTAGCAGTGTTTTATGTGGCAACGCTGTTTTGTTTTATTTTTTATTTTTTAGATTAGATATTTTCTTTGTTTACATTTCAAATGATATCCCCTTTTCTGGTTCCCCCTCTGGAAAAAAAAACCCAATTCTTCTCCCATCCCCCTGCTCACCAACATACCTTCCCCTGCTTCCTGACTCTAGCATTCCCCTACACTGGGGCATAGAGCCTTCACAGGACCGAGGGCCTCTCCTTCCATCGATGACCAACTAGGCCATCCTCTGTACACATGCAGCTGGAGCCATGAGTCCTACCATGTGTACTCTTTGGTTGGTGGTTTAGTCCATGGGAGCTCTGAGGGTAGTAGTTAGTTCATATTGTTGTTCTTCCTATGGGGCTGCAAAACCCTTCAGCTCCTTGGGTTCTTTCTCTAGTTCCTAGCCAACAGATGGTTGTGAACCTCTCTACTTCTGTATTAGTAGGGCACTGTCAGAGCCTCTCAGGAGACAGCTCTATCAGGCTCCTGTCAGCCAGCACAGCCTGGCATCCACAATAGTGTCTAGATTTGATGATTGAATATGGGAAGGATTCCCAGGTGGGGCAGTCTCTGGATTGTCCATCCTTCAGTCTCTGCTCCATACTTTGTCTCTGCAACTCCTTCCATGAGTATTTTGTTCCCCCTTCTAAGAAGTTTCGAAGTATCCACACTTTGTTCTTCCTTCTTGAATTTCTTGTGGCTTGTGGATTGTATCTTGGGACAAACTCCAAGGGACAAACCCCTTAAAGAAAACTGAGTCCTTCCCCAGTACCCGTCCCCCCCCAACCAAAATGCTGAAATGTAGCTCTGCCCAGCTGAAAAGTGAGTTCTTAATCATATCCCCAGTAAGAAAAGTGGAAATCAGTGATACGAACCATTTTAAAATTAGTGAAATTTCAAGTGGCCACATGGATTGCAAGGGTTAACTTCTTGCTGTTAAATTTTCTCATAAACTCAGTAACAGGCTGTTAAATGTTTATGAGCTTGATGCTGGTTAATCATTCTAACTTTTTCTGATCTGGACTGCAGTAAAGGCAGTCCAACCAAAATAGCCAGCACATGCATTCTTTGTAGGAAACTCTTTAAAATAATTTATCTACTCCCACATTTTTGAGTTCTCTGAATTATAGAATTCTCCACATGAACAAGTACCTTAACTTGTTTGCCAAAATAGAAAGATGAAAAGAAAAATGAGCTCTCTTACAATACCCTCTGGGACTAATTACCCGATCTGCTCGATCTGACTAGACTGGTTGTTAGATCTGAATTATAGTCATGAATAAGTTAGATCTTAATTAAAGTCATGTATGGGGTCTAGAAGGCAATGTCATACAGACAAAAATGCTGTTTTCTAATAAGTAGAAATTAGTATTATAATGCTTTGTGAGAAACTGGGTTTCAGATATTTGAGACATTTTAGAGTTGAGAATTAACCCATCTTATGCTGGAAAAAGTGTCATACATTGTAATTGCAACATTTAGCAGCCTGAGGCAAGATTATCAGAGCAACTTCTAACTCAGACTGGGTTAGAGTGAGATCCTATCTCAGTAAACAACAAATAAACAAAAAGAAAGAAAGAAAGAAAAGAAAAACTATTGTCCCATCTTTATATATAATCTCTTTCAATATTAGTTAGAAATCATATTAGCTGTTAGTTATCAATAACACAAAATCACACATTTTCAAAAGTAACTTGCCTTTATTTTATTTTTGTACTTAAGGTAGCTTTTATTTCATGTTTCAAAGATTTTAAAAATTAGTTCACAACATCTATATGGGTAGGACACAATGAAACTGGAAATATTTTGGACATATTAGATAACGTGAAATTTTTTTTCTTTATTCCTATTTATTTATTTATTTATTTATTTCAGATCCTGATTATAGCCAGTCCCCTCTCACACAGCCCCTCCCCCATCTCCCTGTCCCCTTGTCCTCTGAGAAGGGGGAGATCCCACCTGGCTACCAGCCTGCCCTACCACCTCAAGCCACTGCAGAACTAGGCATATCCTCTCCCATTGAGGCCAAATAAGGTATCCCAGTTAGGAGGACAGGATCCACAAGGAAGCAACATAAGCAGGTTAAGTACCTGATCCAGTTCGTGGGGTATCCACATGAAGATTATGCTGCATATCTTTATATATGTACAAGGGGCCTAGGTCCAGCCCATGTATGCTTTTTGGCTGGTGGTTCATTCTTTGGGAGTTCCAGGTTAGTTAACTCTGTTGGTCTTTTACTGTGATCCCTATCCCCTGAGTTCCTCAATACTTCTCCCAACTCTTCCACAAGACTTGCCGAGCTTCAAGTTTGGCTGTGAGTCTAAGCATCTGTTTCAGTCAGCTGCAAGGTGGAGCCTCTTAGAGGGCAGTTATGATAGGTTCCTATCTGCAAACAGAGTGTTAGGGATTGGTTCTTGGCCATGGGGTGGGTCTCACATTGAGCCAGCCATTGGTTGTTCAATCCCTCGGTCCCTGCTCCATCTTTGTCCATGCACTTCTTGTAGGTAGGACAAATTTTGGGTCAAAGGTTTTGTGGGTGAGCTGATGTCTTTATCTCTCCGCTGGGAGTACTGCCTGACTACAGGAGGTCCATATCCCCTCTGCTAGGAGTCTCAGCTAGAGTCACCGTCGTGGACTACCTGGAGCCACTCCCATGCCAGGTCTCTGAGATATCCTAAAATGCCCCTTACTCTTACTGCCAGTTTCCATTCACTCTCCTGGTGTGCTCTTTTAACTTCTACCTACATCTGATCCTCCTGACCCCGGTCCCCTTCCCATCCCCTCCATACCAGGTCCCTCCCTACAGCCACCTCTGATGACTGTTTTAATTTCTCTTCTGAGCGAGATTCAAGCAACTCCCTTGAATCCTCTTTGCTATTTAGCTTCTTTGGGTCCTTGGATTTTATCATGGGTATCTTGAATTTTAAGGCTAATATCTGCTCACTTATAAGTGAGTACATACCATACATGTCCTTTTGTGTCAGGGTTACTTTAATCTGGGTGATATTTTCTAGCTCCATCTATTTGCTTGCAAATTTCATGAAGTCCTTCTTTTTATCAGCTGAGTAGTAATCCACTATGTAAATGAATCACATTATATTTATTCATTCTTCAAGTGAGGGACGTTTTGTTTGCTTCCAGTTTCTGGCTATTATGAATAAACCTATGAACATAGTTTAGCACGTATCCTTGAGGTATAATGGAACATATTTTGGGTATATTCCTACATTTCTCAGAAACTGTGAAAAAATTTCCAGAGTAGTTGCACAGTTTGCAGTCCCATCAGCAATAGAGGAGTTCTCCCCATGCTCCACATCATATTTTTGCCAGCCAGCATGTACTGCTGCTTGAGTTTTTGACTTAGCTATTGTGGTGGGTATAAGGTGGAGTCATTTTGAATTGCATTCCCCTGATGACTAGGAGTGCTGAACATTTCTTTAAGTGCTTATCAGCCATTCAAGATTTCTGTGTTGAGAATTTTCTATTTAGCTTTGTACCTCATTTTTAAAATTGGGTTATTTGATTTGCTGGAGTCTAACTTCTTGAGTTCATTATGTATTTTGGGTATTAGACCTCTGTCAGATGTTGAGTTGGTGAAGATGTTTTCCCATTCTGTAGGCTGCTGTTTTGTCCTATTGATGGTGCTCTTTGCCTTATAGAAGCTTTTCAGTTTCATGAGGTCCCACTTATTAATTGTTGATCTTAGTGCCTGGGTTATTGCTGTTCTATTCAGAAACTTGTTTCCTGTTTCAATGCATTCAAGGTTATTTTCCACTTTCTCTTCTATTAGATTTAATGTTCCCACTATTATGTTGAGGTCTTTGATCTACCTAGACTTGAGTTTTGTGCAGGGTGATAAATATGGATTATTTGCATTCTTCTATACGCAGACATTAGGCTAGACCAAAACTATTTGTTGAAGATGTTTTCTTTTTCCATTGTATGGTTTTGTGTTCTTTGTCAAAAATCAGGTTCAGGTGTCCATCAATGTGTGGGTTTATTTCTGGGTCTTCAATTCGATTCTGTTGATCAACTTATCTGTTTCTATACCAATACCATGCAGGTTTATGTACTATTGCTCTGTAGTACAGTTTCAGATAGGCATGGTGATACCTTCAGAACTTTTATTGTACAGGATTGTTTTAGTTATCTTGGTTTTTTTCCACATGAAGCTGAGATTTTTCTTTCAAGTTCTGCAAAGAATTGTGTTGGAATTTTTATGGGAATTTCATTGAATCTGTAGATTGCTTTTGGTAAGATGGCCATTCTCACTATTTTAATCCTCCTGATGTATGAACATGAGAACTCTTTCTATCTTCTGATATCTTCAATTTTTCAGAGGCTTAAAGTTATTGCTATACAGTTATTTTATTTGCTCGATTAGAGTTATAATAAGATATTTCATATTATTTGTGGTACTTGTGAAGGATGTTGTCTCCTTAACTTCTTTGTTAGCTTGTTTATCATTTTTATAAAGAAGGGTTACTGATTTCTTTAAGTTAATTTTGTATCCAGCCACTTTGTTGAAGGTGTTCTTAAGTTGCAGGAGTTCTTTGGTAGAAATTTGGGGGTCACTTATGTATAGTATATTATCTACAATCAGCAATAATTTGACTTCTTAATTTCCAATTTGTATCCCCTTGATCACCGTTAGTTGTTTTATTGCTCTAGATAAAATTTCAAGTGCTATGTTAAATAGAGAAAGAGTGGCAGCCTTGTCTTGTCCCTGATTTTAGTGGAATTGCTTTAAGTTTCTTTGTATTTAATTTGCTGTTGGCCATTGGTTTGCTGTATATTGCTTTTATTATGTTTTGGTATGTATCTTGTGTTCCTGATCCTTCTAAGACTTTTAACAAGAAGAGTTGCTGGATCTTCTCAAAGGTCTTTTGGTATCTAATGAGATGCTAATATGTTTATTTTTCTTCAGTTTGCTTATATTGGGAATTATATTGTTGGATTTTATATATTAAATCATCCCTGGGATGAAGTCTACTTGATCACAGTAAATAATGTTTGTGATATGTTCTTGGTTTTGGTTTGTGAATATTTTATTGAGTATCTTAACATCAATATTAACAGAGACATTTGTGTAAAATTCTCTTTATTGAGTCTTTGTGTGGTTTAGGTATCAGGGTGACTGTGGCCTCATAGAATGAGTTTGGTAGTTATTCCTCTGTTTCTGTATTGTGGAATAATTTGAGAAGTATTGGTATTAACTCTTTTTAAATTTCTCATAGCACTATGTGCTAAAACCATCTAGGCTAGTGCTTTTTGGGCAAGAAGGCTTTTAAAAACTGCTTCTATTTCCTTATGAGTTATAGGACTGCTTAGATTGTTTACTTAATCTTGATTTAACTTTGGCATGTGGAATTTACCCAGAAAATTGTCTAGTTCATTAAGATTTTCCTATTTTGTAGAGTACAGGCATTTGAAGTAAGACTGCTGATCCTTTGAATTTCCTCAGTGTCTGTTATTATGCCCCCCTCTTTATTTCTGACTTTGTTAATTTGGATACAGTCTCTTTGCCTTTAATTAGTTTGGCTAGGGGTTTATCTATCTTGTTTATTTTCTCAAAGAACCAGATCTTGGAGTCCTTGATTCTTTGAATTATTATCCTTGTTTCTAATTTATTGATTTCACACCTGAGTTTGCTTATTGCCATCTCTTCTTCTTGAATGTGTTTGCTCTTTTTGTTCTAGATCTTTCAGGGGTGTTATTAAGTTTTTAGTATAAGTTTTCTCCAATTTCTTTAAGAAAACACTTAGAGCTATGAACTTTCCTTTTAGCACTGCTTTCCTTGTACCCCATATGTTGTGTCTTCATTTTCACTGAATTTTAGAAAGTTTTAAATGTCTTTCTTTATTTCTTCTATGTTCCAGTCATTGAGTAGAGGTTGTTCAGTTTCCTTGAGTTTGTAAAGCTTTCTATTGTTTTTGTTGTTATAGTCCAGTGTAACCCTCCTGCTTGACCCTACTTGCCTGTGGTTTTCTCATAACCACACCTCTCTGCCCACCTACTGCTATTTGCTACACCTCATTCCTGGTTCCAGTTACATCGGAAGTCCTGCCTCTACAGAGACTAAAGAAGCTGCTGATTGGGCCTATATGCTGACGAACTTGGGGGAGGGGTTTTGCCTCACCTATTCTACCTGCTGGCTTGTAACAAAGAGATTATTAAATCCAAGATGGCTGAGTGATCACATTTGAGTGCTGTCTAATTTTGAACCTTCCACATGGATTAAGGTAACATAAACATGGTTTGCCAATTTTCTCCTGACTCCATATTCCAGAAAACCCTTTCCTATTGTTGCTGCTGGCCAGCAACAGTCCAGCTTTAATCCATAGATACGATATGATGCAAGGGGTTATTTTAATCATCTTGTATCTGTTGAGGCTTGGTTTGTGACAGACTATATGGTCAATTTTGGAAAAGGTTCTGGAAAGTGTCAAAAAGGTTTATTCTTTTGTGTTTGGGTGAAATGTTCTATAGATATCTGATAGATCCATTTGATCCATATTCCCTGTTAATTTCATTATTTCTCTACTTAGTTTCTGCTAGATAACCTGTCAATTGGTGAGAGTAGGATGTTCATGTCTCCTGCTATTAATGTATAGGGTTCAATGTGTGATTTAAGCTTTAGTAATTTTTTTCACACTCCTCCTCCTTCTTTTCTTTTATGAATGTGAGTGCCCTTGCATTTGGGGCATAGATATTCAGAATTGAGACATTCTCTTGGTTACTATTTCTTTTAATGAAATATACTTCCCCATCTCTTTTGATTATTATTGGTTATAAGTCCATTTTATTAGATATTAGAACAGTGACTCCAGATTGTTTTGCAGGTCTCTTTGCTTGGAAAACCTTTTTTTCTAGTCCTTACTCTGAGGTAATGTATTTCTTTGTTGTTGAGGTGAGTTTCTTATGTGCAGAGGAATGATGAATCCTTCTTAGGCATCCACTTTGTTAGCCTTCTTGAATTCCTATTATTTTTAGGTTTAGTCTTTTCATAGTGTCCCAAACTTCCTGGATGTTTTGTGTCATAAACTTATTTTGGATTTAGCATTTTTTTTTTTTTTTTTTTTTTTTTTTTTACTAATGCATCAGTTTCTTCTATCAGAACTTCTATACCTGAGATTCTCTTTGCATTTTGTTGGTTTCATTTTGCTTGTTGCATTTGTAGTTTCTGATCTCTTTCCTAGGTTTTCCATCTTTAGGATTGCTTCAGTCTGTGTTTACTTTATTGATTCTATTTCCATTTACAGATTGTGGACAGTTTTATTCATTTTCTTCACTATTTGATTTTTTTTTTTTTTTGAGACAGGGTTTCTCTGTATAGCCCTGGCTGTCCTGGAACTCACTCTGTAGACCAGGTTGGCCTTGAACTCAGAAATCCGCCTGCCTCCACTTCCCAAGTGCTGGGAATAAAGGCGAGCGTCACCATCGCCCTGCAGGCCTGTATCCTCTTTATAAGTTTGGATTCACAGTCATCTTCTTGTTCTCCAGCTTGCTGTACTAGGGCATCTGGCTTCTGGTGGTGCCCTGGCTCTTGTTGATTGCCTTCTTATGCTGTCTTTTAGGTCTTTGGTTGTTGCTGGTGTTGGGCAAATGATCCTGTGCTAGCAGGACTCCTTGGGGAGGTAGGCAGAGCCTGACAAGAAACCTTAGGGACCAGGATGCTGCTGACTTCTACCCTTTGTGTCCCTGGTGAACCAGTCAGGCAAGGAATTGGCTGGAGTAGTGTCTAAGCTAGATACTCTGGGCACCAAAGTCTTCTCAGGAAGTTGGAGTGTTCCCAGGGGCAGACAGTTTAGGTCATGGTACCATGTGCACAAAACTCACCTTCGGTAGATATGCCCAAGAAGGACAGATTGGCAATGGATTGGTGGGGGAGAGATTAGAGAATTTTCCTTGCTTTTCTATTTTTCACTCATTCATTTTTTTTTGAATCATCATCACATGTCTAGGATAAAGCCTCTTTGCTCATGATAGATGATTTTTCCAATGTGTTCTTGGATTCTGTTTGCAAGTATTTTATCATTTTTGCAACTATGTTCATCAGGGAAATTGTTATAAGGGTAATTTTTTTTCTTTGTTGGGTCTTTATGAGGTTTTGGTATCAGATTTACTGTAGCCTCATAAAATGAATTTGGTGATGTTTTTTCCTCTTTCTATTTTGTGGAATAATTTGAGGAGTATTGACATTGATTCTTCAGTTACAGTCTGGTAGAATTTTTCTCTAAAACCAACTGACCCTGGACTTTTTTTGGTTAAGAGACTTTTCTCTTTTTCTTTTTCTTCTTCATTTTCTTTTAATTATTTTACTTACATTCCAGTCATTGTTTCTCCCTGTACTGGCTGGTTTTGTGTGTCAACTTGACACAGGCTGGAGTTATCACAGAGAAAGGAGCTCCAGTTGGGGAAGTGCCTCCATGAGATCCAGCTGTGGGGCATTTTCTCAATTGCCCCTTGTGGGTGGTGCCATCCCTGGGCTGGAGGTCTTGGGTTCTATAAGAGAGCAGGCTGAGCAAGCCAGGAGAAGCAAGCCAGTAAGAAACATCCCTCCATGGCCTCTGCATCAGGTCCTGCTTCCTGACCTGCTTGAGTTCCAGTCCTGACTTCCTTGGTGATATACAGCAATGTGGAAGTAAGCTGAATAAACCCTTTCCTCCCCAACTTGCTTCTTGGTCAGGTGTTTGTGCAGGAATAGAAACCCTGACTAAGACACTCCCTTTCCCAGTCCCTCCTCACAGTTTCTCCTTCCATTCCTCCTTCTCCTTGCCTTTGAGAGAGTGCTCCTTCCACCAGGCCTCCACTTTCCCTGGAGCCTCAAGTATCTTGAGGATTAAAGGCATCTGCCACCATGGCCAGACCAGGCAGGTCTCTACTATATATGTGCCAGGGGCCTTGGACCAGCCCATGTATGCTCTTGGTTGTTGGCTCAGTCTCTGGGAGCTCCCTGGGATCTGTGTGAGTTGAGACTGCTGGTCTTTCTATGTTGTTACTCTCCCTTTCACCTTCTTCAGTCCTTTCCCTAATTCAACCATAGGGGTCCCCAACTTCAGTCCAATGGTTGGTGTAGGTATCTGTGTTTGTCTCAGTTGGTTTCTAGTAGGGCCGATCAAAGAACAGCCATGCCAGGCTCCCCTCTGTAAGCACGTAATAGTATCAGTAATAATGTCAGGCCTTGGAACCCCAGAGAATTTTCTTACTGTAGAAGATATTTGTGCCTTAGGAAATTATATTGAAGTAAAAAGTAGAATAGCCTTCTCTAGAGGCATTCATGTTTAGAAAAGTTCAATCTAAGTGGAAGAAGATTGATAAACACCATATGTATTTCTTGATTAATCTTTCTCCATGACACAAAGAAAATGTTCTCAACTTGATGCAAATCACCTGAAAGAAGTAAGGTGTTGAGCAGAAGTCTAATCCTCGACAGCTACCACCTTGCTACCACCTTAGTCCTCTAAGGCAAGGATACATGGAACATTTCATCAGAAAGCAACCAAACTACCAAATTCTGTGTGAATTAATGACCTTTCTCTGTTGAGGAGAAACCGTAGTAAAAGCAACCTCATGACAAACCAAACCTGGGATAGGCTTCCAGAAGGAACCATCTATTGAAAACATGTTAATAGTGTCAAAAATTTCTCTAGGATAGGTAAGGGGTATATTGTCATATGTGAATCGGACCTACACAGTTACAGATCTTACATGTACAGTGAATGGTAGGCAGAGCTGCAATTATTTCCATTTTATAACTGGAGAAACTGAGACAAGAATTCATAGAGCTAAAAAATGACACTGGCTCTCAAATGCAAGTCTTATGATTACAATGTTCAATTTTTAAAAATTTTACCCTTCAACATTTGTTTATAGGGTGCCAAGATCCACTTTGGGGGTATGTGGGAAAGGAGGCACTCTCATCTTTCCTAAGCATAATTATTAGAAATCGATAGAGGAGAGTTCATAGAGTTGGATTTAGAGAGTTAATACTCAACTACTATCAGCTCTAAAAATCACAGCACATAATTTCCTACTGCCAAGCATCAGAAGATTCTTGTGTAGAATGGGCCCTGGCTCTTAAATATTTTTTCAATATTTAGGCCCCTGTGTTCATATATTTACAGAGTCAGGTGGGACCTTCAATAAAATTTAAGTAAGTGGCTTCATTTACATACAAGCAACTGTGTCCTAACAGCATCCATCCATGCTTATTGGTTACATCATATAAATATGAAAATATCAGGAAAAAATTTTGAATATGAGGAAAATTGAAAATAGAACCAAAATCATATTTTTTTACCAAGAACAAGGAAGGAAATTATAGGTTCTTTCACATATCAACCAATTGATAAATTTGTACACAGGTGTATTGAAACATCCCATAATGTTTGAAGAGGTGACAAATGATCTAGGGTCTAAGTACATTTAATCTACAGAAGTGTACAGTCATCTAGTCCCAGATTTCAAGATTCCAATAGTATTTTCTTTAGGACTTGGGAGTACAGCAACTGACAATTTGATCTGCCTTTGTACAAAAATTTTTGGATGTATGTCTGAAGAAGAATATTAATACAAATGGATGTAATACTTTCCACTGTTCTTTTTTGAATCATTTGTCTTTGAGTTTGGCTTATTAGTATGTTTTATTCTTATCTGGATCTCCTCCTGCAACAAAATAGTCTACTGTTTGTTATGCTTATTAGTGCCTTAGGCAACTTACATATGCAGCATAAGTGTACCATTCTCAACATTTTGAACATAAAATAAAAATATAAGGTAACCATTGTACAAGTATGCTCTTAAAGCAACCTGTAAAGTGAAGCACCTAAGAAATCTGAATGCACATTCTATAGCTCATCCTCTCACCCTCCCCCATCTTCCTCCCTTCCTCCAACCCTTCTTCCTTCACCCTCAGTGTGTGCCTTCACACATATATGCAGGTTCTTGTATGTGCTTGTTCCTGTGTGTTTTGGTACAAGTGCATGTGTATGTATGAACATAGAGGTCCAAGGTTGATGTTGGCTCTCTTCTGTCACTCTAAGCATTAGAATCAGGAGCTTTCTGTTTGGCTAGACTGGCTAATCTGCAAGCCTGAGAGATCCTCCCAAGCTGGGGTGACAGGTGTGCACTGATGCCCCTGTGATCTTTGTGATCTTGCCTTTTCATCCCTGGGGGTTAAGAATAGAATTTAGGGCTCCATGCTTATGTTATAAGCCCTTCACAGTGGAACTATTTGTCTAGCTCTCTCTATTTTTAATTTTCTTGAGGATCCACCAAATAGAGCATTTGGCTTTGTTTTAGAAGGCAGATGATAAAACAAACAAACAAAGTAATCTAGCAGCATTAAACATGGCACTAGAGTAAGCCCAGGGTGCAGGCTCAGAATAACAACTACTGAGGGATTGGTGAACTCCTTCTCTCTTCGTGATCACACTAGCCAACTTCTGGATTATCACACTGGCTTAACATGGTCTCTTTTCTCCCATTTTGTTTCAAAGTGCACCGAGCTGAGTCAGCCAAATTAAATGTGTAAATATCACTGGTTTGCTTGATGTGGTTACTTTTAGGTCCTCTGACCACTAGTGAGTGCATTTACCAAAGAAATGCAACTATTGTCTTCGTGCAATGTGTGTTTCAATGATGAACTTTTTGACAATGTGTCTATAAATTCAGTTTTGTCATCCTGAATATTCACATGATATAGTTGCTTCCTACTTGGTGGTGCTGTGAAAGGTATTAACAATGACAGAGAGGTTTAGCATAAATTATCACAGACATAGTTTGTGGCTTGCAGCATTTAAGAACTTCTGCTATCTGCTCCCCACACTTAACCTAGAGTCTCAGCTTGACATTGAGATGTCTCCATAGCTGGGACACTAGGCAGGTCTGAACAGAAACCTTGCAAAGCGGGTGGAACAGTTCCTCAGATTGAGGTTGCTAAGATGAACATGATACCACTTGCCACCATTTGTATATTTTTCTAAATTGAAAACTTTCTGAAAGCCAATATTCTCCTGGTCCTGGAAATGTGTTTGATAAAAAAAATCTTAGTAAATGGATGCTTGCGATGTTTACAGTCTTTATTTGATACTCTAAAATTTTTGGATATTTATTGTTTTTCCTGAAGATTGCTTAAGTGTTTGAATTCTGTAATCAGCTCCCAATCTTCAGGGGGCAGGGATCACACAGGCATGGGATCAACACATGCTGTCTGTTCTGAAAAAATTCTGAACTCTAAAATTTGCCGTTGTGATGGGGGCTTATATATTTTCACATGCACATTTCTCCACATCTAGATTAGCAATTTATTTTAGACCCTAGGTTGGTGTAAATCTGCATATCCTGTAATCACTAATGAGGATTTCTCTTTGGGTCTGAAACATGACTTCCAAAAGTTTTCCTTGAACTTCACCCTCCCCCCCAGCCAAAGAACGGTTTTATGTTTAAAGAAATTTTTGGTGGTTGTTTTTGACCTTCTTTGGTACTTTGAGTTTGAAAAGCAGTAAAAACAACTCAACTGGTCAGAGAAAACAAAATAAGAGTAATGGAGTATGTCTGGAGAACTCAGGGGCACTTCAGGTACGGACTGGCTATGGACTGGCATGAGGCTAATGGCCTCTCCATCACTGAGATAGCTGTCATGGCTGGAACACATTGAGAGCCAATGAGAAACATCCTATGCTGTCCAGTATTTCAAAGCTCTTTATTGCTTTATTTGTGCAGAGGTGCATCAGGTAAATGGAGTGCTTATAATTATAGGTGTAGTACTAGCCATTAAAGCAAATATATTTACAGCCCCTGTAATTATATTTTGGTAAAAGTTGTTCCGGATGGCTCAACAGGACTCCTCCCTGGGTAATGTTTTTGCTTCAATATTTCTCTACTGATGCAGAGCAGCTTACAGCCAAAACACTTATCCACATGATACTTTTATTTCTGCCATGACCTTCTTCTCTTTCAAATCTAGGGGAAGAAAACAAAACATAGAGAGTAACAGGTATATTTAATGAACTCCAGAGACTTATTGATTTATTGACCTATAGTCACTTAAAAAAATCTGTAGTCAAAAGGCTAATAATGAAAGAATGTAGGGATAGTAAATATGAGGTTTAAGTAAAGTATGTTTGCCCATGGTGCTTGAATTCTTATGATAATATACTTTTGTCTTAGATATTCTTGCACAGATTTTCCACTACTTGAGAATTTATGTAGAACAATGGCACAATAGATATTGCTTAATGGAAATATTGTATTGTAGCTTTCTGGTTAGTGGTAATGTGAGCCTTCTCTTTGGAGTGTTTTAAGGCCTACTTAATTAGGTCACCTTTGGGCAAATTGTATTTCAGACAAATTGAAAGGCATTTAAATTCTTTCAGATCACCTGAATAGTATTCAGTGTCCTGGTATGTTAATTGGTTAACTAGGACCTCTGGGAATGGAGCTAATTAAGTCTATAAATAAAGCAAATAAGCAAATATCTGTAAGGGAGGGTATTCTACATTTGTGTAATGTCTTTGAGTTGGTTTGTGAAGTGCAGTAGAAATTGTTTACCAAGGCAATTGTCTTATAATTTGAAAACATTTGTGATGAAAATGTTTTTCCACATTCTTCTCAGGAGAGGCTTCATAGGTCAGAAAGTCACGAAATGAGACATTTTGCTTTTATATTGTAACTTTATAAAATGTCCAGTATAACATTCTGAATTAAATGGTAGATAGCTACATTATTTTGGAGTGGTAGATATGCAATTCTATAAGACCTATTGTCTCTGGACTCAAGTGAGAGATAATTGCAGTATGCCTTGTGAAAGCACTTGCTCAGTATTTAATCAGTGGAAATCTATGATCTTCCACTTTCTCAGAGCCCTCTTCTCATTGGGGAAACAGCCCCCACCCATCCTTTTAAATCACAAACTGTGTTCATCAGTATTTAGTTCCCAGCTATGGATTTCATGTCTCAGCCTACTCTAAGTACATTACTGCTCCAACTCCCCTTATAAATGCTAATCTGGAACAGGATCAGGTTTTAAAAAAAAAATCTTTACATAATATTTGATCACTTGAATGGTGTGAATGTTAAGAGAAAGCAACTTTGAGTTTAAGTTGCAAGCAGTGAAATTATTCACTGGGATAAGCCAACATACAGCTTTCTCTAAGTCGAGATAATGAAGCTACTGTGCAAACAGCAGCAGGAAGTGGAGCTACATCTTAGGGGGTAATAGTGATGGAAAGGGGACAATATAAAGGACAGATTGCTTCACTTTTGAGTAGATAAAAATTTAAACTATACAGAAAACTCGAAAACCTGGAATGATCCACCCCCAATTTGTATTATTTTATTTTTGATGTGTATGTATGTGCTCGAGTCCATATGCTACATTTGTGCAGGTATTTTCAGAGGCCAGAAGTACGTGCAGCTGCCCTGAGTCCAGAAAGGGTACTGAATCCCCTGGAGCTGAGATTACAGAACATTGTATGCGACTTTATGTGAATGCTGGAAACAAAATTTATGTCATCTGAAAGAGAAGCAATTTCTCTAAAGAACCAGGGAACCTTTCTGACCCCGACCTTAGTTTTCTGTCTTTCCATATATACCCATGTTGTTTAGTGTGAGTAACAGTGAAAAATATTTTTATGCCACTAAGACTGGCAATCCCACATTTTGCTTTAGGTAATGAGTATTGGCAGTAACCATGAAATAAAGGCATAAAATGTAAAGTCAATCAATCAATCAATCAATAAAAGAAATAGAGCCAAAATATAGAAAGGAAAAAGAGCATTGGACTCCTTGCTATATCTGTGTCTAAATACTATTTAAGTTCTTATTTATAGGATAAATCAATAAATTATTTTTATTTAAATTGTTTTCAACTATGTTTAATTTATATGTGACTTAAACTATTCTACTGTTCAAGAGAAATTAATCTTCCTCCTAGAAATCTCTTTTTAGAAGTGGGTTATTGAGGAAAGAATGGAAAATGTATGTAGATGTATAGACTACTCAGCATAATTGAAAAATTAAAATTAAATGTTACAGTTATAGCCATCAACAAACAAGTTAATAAATTAGCAGTAGGAAATTTATGTGTGTTTGTATAGTGATGGATGGAAGAATTCAATGTTCAGAGTGTAGTAAAGTTTATCGAATATCTTCTAAGTACTACCATGGCACACTTATTACTGAAACAATTGCTGCCAGTAATTGCTTAACTAAATATTGGCTTTTATTCTAACCCATGAAAAGCATTTTACTGTTTTAACCCATTTAATTTTATGTCCACACACTTTTCCATTTGATTCTTCCTTTTGATTTTCAGCACACTCAATGAAGTGCCTTTTTAGATGCTACAGTTACTTCAGATTTCGAGGTAAAAGAAAACATTTAAAGCTAACTAGTTTCAGAGAGATAATTTTGATTTGCTTTTTGTTGGTATGTAGACCTCTCAATAGGAAAGTGAAACTCCTGGCATGCAGTTGTTTTTCTGGTCCATATCTTAGACACAATCAAGCATCTTTCATTTTTCTGCCTGTCTTTGTTCATCTCTCTATTTCTCTTTGTCTGTGGATTTTCCTGTCTCTGTCTCGTCTTTGTCTCTGTCTTTGATTCTATCTCTGTGTCTCTGTTTGTCTCTGCCTTGTCTGTCTCTGTCTCTCTGTCTCTCTCTCTGTCTCTCTCTGTCTCTCTCTCTGTCTCTCTCTGTCTCTCTCTGTCTCTCTCTGTCTCTCTCTGTCTCTCTCTCTCTCTCTCTCTCTCTCTCTCTCTCTCTGTCTGTCTCTGTCTCTGTCCCTTTTACTTTCTGTAGACCAAGGTCAGAAACAAGAACCAAGACAAAAGTCAAACCAAACTTTTATTTTATTTTTATTTTATTTTATTTAGATGGCTGAGTTGCATAATACCTTGTGAGTTCTCTCTTTAATTACAGAGAGATTATTTTCTCAGTCATCCTACAGCCTTTCATGTATGTTTCTAAAGTGGAAAAGTGCCCATCACCTTTGAAGTTCATATAATTTCTATGCATATGTTAATAATGTACATACTTACAATTTTCAAAGCATATACACATTGATTTCTTGCATATAGTAAGACAGGTGAAGATTTGTAAAACAAATGTTCATAAATTGTAAAGTTACTCTTAGATTGTTTACTTTGTTTTCAGTTAGTATCAATAATCATTACCATTGGTACTATTTTTGTTGCCTCCAAAATATACTATTTTTAAATTGAAAATAACTTTTCAATATAATATTTTCTGGTGATGGTTTTCCTTTCTCCAACTCTTCTTAGATCCTCTCCACCCCTCCACCAACTCAAGTTATTTTAATCTCATTAGAAAACAGACATCTAAATAATGATGATTATTATGAATAAAATAAGATAAAATAAAAGCAAACAAACCAGTATAACACAAAATAAACAAACAGAAAAAAATGGAGCTAAAGAAAAGCACAAGAAACACATATAGACACAGAGGCACCCACATCTGCACACACAGAAATATCATAAAAACACAAAAGTGGATACCATAATAAACAAGCAAATGACCTGAAAGGCTGAAAAAATGCACAGACAAAGCATTTTGATACAAATAATATTTATTCAATGCCCCATGATTCAGAGTTCTCCCAATGAACAATCATTTTACAATACTTTTTTAAACACTGGAAAGCCTGCAGCAAATTTAAGACTATATTAAAAGATGTTTATCATATCCAATATCTAATAGAGGTAATCATACAAAGGTTTCCAAGCCATTTCAGAAGATTCATTTTATAGGCACAAGATTATGGTAATTTATCATCAGTGTTATCTTCTGGGTGCTATGTTGTGCTTCTAGTGTTGGTGGAGGTTAAGATTTGCAGCCCTACATGTCTCTACCCATGGCCAGCACTCAGCCAAATAGCCAGACTCCTACCTAGCATTAGATTTATGCATTTGTTTTTGGTTCAAGGTTTCTTGCTCCCGCTGGCAAACACAGATGCTCCTTAACTCCTCTCTTGAATGTGCACAGAATATAATCATGAGAGGAACTAACATTATCTGAAATGCATTTCTGTTTATGCCTGTAGACCAAGGTCAGAACAATTAATCTGAATGATGGTAGCCCTGTGGATTATGCTAGACAATATTTTTCCCAGGAATGTGATACCATATATTACAAATGGGCAAAGTATTCAGGCAAATCCTCTGCTGGCCTCTCTGTCAACGCAGGTTTAGTGTCATTAAATATGAAGTATAGAAAATAGATTGCCAGAAATGCAGATGTTTCTAGTGGTGAGTATTTCATGCATATGCTAAAATAATAGTGTGAGGATTATTTTTATGTATCAACTTGACTGGGCTATGGAGTACCTAGATGTGGGAAAGTCTCAAGCTTGTTGTAAATTCCCAAAGTAGCAGGCATAGTGATGTTGAATAATACCATGCTTAAGGACCCTTTGCTATATTGCCTAGAGCAATTTGTGACATTGTGACAGGACTGTTGATTCATTAAGCTTCTTTCACAAAGTCTTCTCTTTTAGGTTAGTGAAATCATAAAGGTTCAAGCCTCTGAGGTCCTGATAATACATTGTCCCCAGAAGAGACCTTCTAACTCTAATGTATCAGAAAAAGTAATGTATTTTCACCTTAGGAAATAAAAATTGCATGTCACTTGATTTATTTTGAAATATTCTACATTAGCATTTTGTAACTACTCAACTGTAATCAACTAACATAATTTTCTTATACCTCTGGGTTTTGGGGAACAACTTTTTAAAAAAAAATCTATGTAAAAGAAAGTGGGTTGTGGCTAATATTCGTATGTTGTGTTAGAGAGGGGTCAAGCCTGGGAATTTCAGATATCTTGAGGCATCCCATTATTTGCTCTATTGTGTGTGTTGTTGGGTCATGGAGTGTGTATTTGGACATCTTCCGCTGCTCCTTTATTAGCTATAACTTTGGGTTAAAAACAACTGGTAAATTAAGTTTCTGTGGTAGTAATCATTTGACAAAAATGGAAGCTGATGTTTTGAACTATCACTTTTTTTTTTTTATAAAATCATAGAAGTAATCAGTAGTAGAAAAATTCCAGTCTTGTCATGCCACGAAAGTTTCACTATTCTCTTTTCACTACTCCTATGGCCATCAATCTCTTCCTCCTGGGGAAACACAAATCAGAACTGTTGAATGGTAGAATACAGAAACTGGTTGGCCAGTGACTGTCCTTTAACAGCAGGCTATAGCTATATTTTCAAGTAATCTTTTTTATATAAGTATTATGATATTCTGCAGCTTAAAGACACTTTATATCAGTTGAAAACTCATTTTTAAAAAATGGAAAATCTATGGTATATGTAAGCTGAATTCTGGAATGTGAGTTTCATTTCTAGTTTTAAGTTTTGGTTTAAGAAGCAGGTGTATGGTGCGGGAGTGCCTTTATTAAAGAACAGAGGAATTTGATACTGGGAGTGATTGTTGGTATGGGACCATTTCATGCAAATTAATCAGTAAACACTTAGCAGCTAGATACTTGATGGCAGGAGGGAAGAGTGGAGAAAATTAGTCAGGGAGAGAGTGAAAATATTACTCCTGTCTGATTAAAAAAGATAATCATAGTGTTTTCATGCAGACTGAAAATACCATGGCGTTTCTTTAATTTCTTGCCTTGAGTTGCAGGGAGTGAGTTTCAAAGACTGGGAGGGATACTTGGTGGATATTTCCACATGGGAACATTTCAGGTTAAGACATAACTATTCAGATTTCTGATTAAAGAGAAGATAGAGACAAAAATGAGTTTCAATAATTTATCCTTAAGCTCATTGGAGTTTTTAGAATTCCCAGCAAATCTTCATTGAGTTAGAAAAATATAATTAAATAAGTGTGGCAGCTGGAGACCCTGGTAGGCTACCTGCTTTCCCTTATCAATCATGGTCTTTTCATATTACTTATATTAAACACCAATGGTAAGTTATAAAAAACAAAATGGAAACTAAAAGTGAAAAGTGTTTTTATAAGAATACTTCATTTTATTCTTTATAATCCTTTTAGTAACTTTGAGAGCTTTGATCATGTTCATCTACCTACTTCAACTTAGACCTTTGCCCATCTAATTAGCCTATGTTTGCATTCTCTGTCTAGCTCTGTCTGTCTCTCTGTCTGTCTCTCTGTCTGTCTCTTTCTTTGTCTCTTTCTTTGTCTCTGTTTCTCTTCATGAGTTTTATACATAATGTTGTACTGGCAGCTGCTCCTAAGTGTGGACTTTTCCTGGACCGTGTTTGATACAAAAGATGTCACCAGTTAAACAATACTGACTTTTTTTTCCTCTCATCAGCTGAAGGTCAGATTTTGTGCCCACTTTTCTTCCACCATGCTGGGAATCTGCCTTGAGTCTCCAAAGATCTTATGCATGCTATCACAATCTCTTTGAGTTCATATGTGCATTCCCAAGCCCTGTTGAATCTGGGAAACATCTTCCTTTAATTCATATACCACTTCTGGTTATTAAAATCTTTCTGCACCCTCTTCTACTTAGACCCTTGAGCCTTCAGGGGAGAACTGAGCTATATACTCCTCATGTAGTGCTGAGGATTTTGATGTCCCTTATTTTCTGTACATTGTCCAATGGTGGATTCTGTATTAAATATGACCAACTTAGAGATATTTTAGCAATGAAGAATGAACAATGTACTGATCTATTGGCCACAGAATATAAGGTGTGGATAATCATTGGGGCCCCACTGGCCAACAATTCAAACTAAACCAAACCAAACCAAACCCAACCAAACCAAACCAAACCAAACCAAACCAAACCAAACCACAAACCAAAACAACATCAATAAAAAAAAAAATTCTTTGTCCTGGAGCTTCTATTTGATACATATGGTCTCTCTTTGGTATTCCTCTGTTATAGAATAACATTTAATTAATAAATTCTATTTAAATTCTTTATATATGTATATATTTTAGGAAGCTTCTACAGTGGTAGATTTCCTTATGGATTTTTTAAAAGGGTCTTTAGTGTTAGTTTTCCCTCCCCATACTCCAGTATGTCCTCCCATCCCTATCCCATCTAACCCTTCTTCTTCCAAAAGGGGAAAAGGATAAAATTGTCTCAGGATAGAATAGTGTTTTATTGTATTTTTAAAATTTGCTTACTATGTAACAGGGTTCCATGTGTCATTTTCATATGTATTTCACTTTGTCTATTCCCCTCCCTGTCCCTCATTTCTCTGAACCACCTTGGCATTGTATCCTTCAAGTTTTACTACTTTCCCTGGTACTTTGTCCTATTGTCTTTCCCATTCCCCTTCCTTAAAGCACTCCCCAGCTCAAAGGTCTATTCCCACTTTTCTGTCTTTATTCACATTTACTTCCATCTTGAAAAAGATTTGACTTTTGTAATTTTCAAATGTCCAATAGGAGGAAATGTAACTTCAAGTGTAAAATTGGAGCTACCCTAGAAAGCAGCATATATAGCAAGAACTAATAAGGATGAAGGATATCATTTGCTTAAAGATGCAGAAGTAACCTCCATCAAGGGAAGAAGATATACTATACAAGGGTGAATTCGATTGCAAAGAATTTTAGATTTTTGAGGATGAGTGAGACGTATATGTTTAGCAAAACATATTTGCAACCCAATAAGCTTTGAATATCTGTGAATATGCATACAGCCATGTAATATTTGACAACAGTGGACATTTTCTGAGAAATGTGTTGTAAGGTGATTTCTTTACTGTAAAAACATCAAGGTATGATCTACTTCATCAATCAAGGATCTACTTCATCAAAGTAGATCATGTAGATCATCCCCTCAGCATAACCTCATGCAGTCAGTGGACTTGGAAGACATGAGACATGAGAAACTGCGATGAACACAACATATTATATGTTTCAGTTATTTTTATAAATAGGAATACAAAAGTTATACTCTGGCCTACTCATGAACACACGCTACAGTAAACACACACCAATAAGATGTATTTATTGCCATTGTTAAGTACAGTGCATCATTGTATGTGATATAAAACTTTGACAACACAGTAGACTTGTGTCTGTCAGCATTACTACCAACACAATCCCAATTCATTGCATCAAATATGCAATAGCTACTGGGTAGTTTAGTTTCAGTAGGAATGAGAACCTTTCAGTTTTACTATATTCTCATGGGATCATTGTCCTGTATGACTCCTGTCAATGACTAAAGTACAGCGTCACAGGAAGATATTGAAACACTTCCTGCCTATCAAATCCTACAACATAAGTATATTGGTATTTCCCACAGTCTTTTATATATGCTATCACTTGAGTTGTTTGCTGAAATTCAGACTTTATTCTTAAAATTTCTTCCTAAAACTCATGATAATGATTGCCAGCCAGCACCTAGTTCTTCCAAATCAATCCCTCGAGTTAACCAAGTGCTAACAATTTGATCCCTGCAATTCTCAATCCTGACTTCTCTTCCATTGTGCATGACGTTCATGCCTCTTCTAGGATATTTATGCTTTCTATACATTACATTTGCTGAAAATCACAAGGCTACTGAAGCACTATAGTGCAACAGCAATGCAATATTTAGGACAAGGTTCCTCAATTTAAAACTTACTCAAAGATTGGAGCATTCTGCAAAAGCAATTGTTGATTTGTGATTCCTTGTTTTAAAAGGTAAGACTTGTAACATAATACACATTACCTCTGCATTTCAGGTGGACATTCCATTTGTTGAAAAGCGTTTAGGCAATAAATGTCTTCCTAAGTAAATAGGAACCTTTAAGGCGAAGTTTAGGATAATGCAGTGGCAATCCTCCTGTTTTAACTGCTGCATGCAATGGGAGTGCTCCCTCAAGAGTCTGATTTCCTGTGAGGTTTAGGAGAAAGGGCATGGGCTTAGCTATTATTGGCAAAAGTAGAACAGTCATCCAGGGAAATAACACAGACTGTCTCCGTTGTAAGGCTCTCTGTATCTGCAAAATGAAGAAGGGCTATTATCATTTTCGGGATAGCCAGCAGCATTGATCTTCCTGTACTGATTGCTCATAAATGAATCTCATTTAATCTCACAAGTATTCAAATCCCCACTTTAAGTGGGAAGACACTGACACCCAGTTTGTAGTCAGGTTGAGTAATGAAAAGAGAAAGAAATAAGTGTCCTCCTGAACCTCAAGCTCTTGTTCTGATGATCAAGCTACACTAAGTAACCCACTGACTTTCCTAAATGACGAAATAAACTCACTAAAACACTAAATGGCTATTATAAATAAGGCTGCTATGAACATGGTAGAGCATGTGTCCTTGTTACATGTTGCAGTATTT
>NW_022196894.1:52590445-52593230 GCF_008632895.1 Mastomys coucha | reverse complement strand
GAGGGGAAACTGGGAATGGAGAAATTCGCATGTAAATAAAGAAAATATCTAAAATAAAAAAAAAAAACCTAAATGACTTTACATTAGCTTGAGCGTTCCCAAAGTTCAAATAACCATGTGACAATCCCTAAACCCCAGTTCCTGGACTCTGAGGGTGGGAGCTCATAGCTACTATATGGCCTCACAATTTATATAACTAACACAAAACTCATACTCTCGATAAAGGCATTAACTCATACACACTATGAACATTCTGTATTGATCTACCATTGTGACTGTAGTACAGGAATAATAAAGTGTTTTGATGTGACTTTGGGACTTACCATAGTTCTAATAATGTTAGCCTTATATACCTGTATGTAAATATACTTCCACTGAGTTGAGTAAGGCAGGGTTGGCCATAGTGTGTTCCCAGTTCAGACTGAAAAGCATTTCTTAAATTTAAGTAGGAACTGTAAAATATGCAACAACAGCCAAGTATAATGATGCACACTTTTAATCTCAGGACTTGGAAAGCAGAGACAGGTCAGCCTGGTATACAATGAGAGCTACATAATGAGAACTTGAATAAAACAAAATCATAAAAATATAAGTAAGTTAATAAACAGATATCTTTTATTGTATTGACTATGTTCATATATATTGCTCTGTGTGTGTGTGTATTTGTGTGTGTGTGTGTGTGTGTGTGAAAATTATATGAAAATTGCTTTGCCATAAAATAAGTAACAGGAAATACTGATGACGAGAGAGACATTATTTTGAGACTGGCATGTTCTATTATGGTGTAAAAAACATAGTTTCCTTCCTTCTTTTCCATACATTGGCAGTTGTTGTCAGATCAGATCTCACACCAGATTTAAGGCTTGCAAGAATCATGAATTCTACTGTCACCAATGTTTTCTTGTAGTCATCCACTACCTGTGGCACAAACACTTTTTCTGGCTGCTGTTCCACCATGGTCTTTGATCCTTGGGAGGAGTTTGTGATTCAGATGTCCCACTTAAGACCAAATAATCCACAGTCACACAATCTGTGTACTACAACCAATTATGGGCCACTGTGTTCATTATCATCCACTGCAAGAAGACTTCTCTCTAATGTGGCTTGAAGCTTCACTGATCTATGGATATAATGAGAAGTCATAAGATGCCACCTTAATACTATGCCTCATTAGCAAATAATAGTAACCGGTTGTCTGCTAAGGTCTAGTCACAGGTTCTTGACACCAGTAACGGTGGCCCAGGTGTGTGGATTTCATCTTGCAGACTGTTTCTTGAATCCCATCAGAAGGCTACTGGTTATTTCCATGACATTTGTGCTACTGTTGCACCATTTTATCAGGCAAGGCTGGAGTGTTTTTTACAGCTAGATTGTTTTACAGCTAGATAAGATTGTAGATTACATTTTTCTCCTCTGGTATCAAATACAGCACCTCACAACGCTGTGAAAGCTATTCAGTATGGATGAAACTTCCAGGTCGATACCAGCTTGAGTTTTCCTCATTGTATGATTCCAATATGTGATATCTTTAGCAATAGCATATTACCATGAAGTTGTGAAGGGCCACCAAGAGCAATTCTATAGCCTGTAATATTTAGAAGTCGAAAGGACCTGATTGACCAACAGTTCCATGAGAGGCAACACAATGCTAAAACTGGGCTTTTTATGTGTTACCGTGTGGTACCATTCCTTCTTTATTTACTATAGCCCCAAAATAGAAACAGTCTTGATTTTTGAAATTCTTCCTTTTTCTCCTTTGAATATTATCTTTCCATTGTCACCTGATTACTTTCATTTGTAAAGACCCACAGAAGAACATCTAATGTTCCATCATACCTAAATTTCTGTAAATTTTTAGTTTTACTTCAAACGATGCAGAGAAAACAAATGTGATTCAGTCACCTTTTCAGTCTCTGTTCAGAGATTCCCCAGTATCTAACCACTGTGGCCCTGATGCTTTCTCAGTCTGGGCTGTGTGTACTTTAAAATCTTCTTTTCACTTGTCACCATCTGTATTACTTTTCTCACACCGTATTTGCTGCTTTGAGTCTGCCTCACTGTTAGAGCTTGGGAACTTGTTTTTGATGTAGCAGGCACTCACAGCTGAAAGTGGTTTTCCTCATTCACAGAGAAGATTGTAGAGTTGGATTTTTGACTGTGGAATAGTCAAATGTTTGGAATTGTCTGAGACAAAATGAATACATTTTGCACTGAGAGATGTGCATAACTGACAACCAGAGGGGGAATGTCGTGATTTTTGAGTTTGTTTTCCAATGATTCATGTTGGAAATCTGGTCACTAGTGTAGAGCTAGGATGTGGTGGGAACTACAAGGAACAAGGCTTAGTGTGATACCCTTAGATAACTAGGTGAACTGCCCTCAAAGGAATTAAGATATCTCCTATATGATGCTATGCTCTCTCATGAAGTGAATTGATGTATTAGTGTCTTTGACCCTTGACTCACTCTCTGGAAGCTGTATATATTCTCCTTACATGGAATACTTCCTTGATGTCCACTACCAGGTGATGAAGCTGAAGGCCAAAAGAGATGTGTCACCAGGGTTTGTGCAATATTATCTCAACTTTAAACCTACGATGCCTAGAGGAAAGTATAAAATGTTCCTTGATAAATTTAGCCTGCCTCAACTGTTACTATAACTGTTTCGTTATAGTAACCCAGCGTTGCCTTAAGTATGCACTAAGTTAATTTTGATGAGGAATATGTTACTGCTGTCTCAGATGCTTTTTGTTTGTTTGTTTTTTTAAATCACTGTGCCCTCACTT
>NW_022196894.1:52583331-52590435 GCF_008632895.1 Mastomys coucha | reverse complement strand
TCCGCCTCCCAAGTGCTAGGATTAAAGGCGTGCGCCACCACCGCCCGGCTGTGCCCTCACTTCTTAAATATTAATCCTACTCAAATCTTATCTGATTGTTCTGGCTCAAATAGCACAGCATAAAAATGTGTTTATTCATTCATTCGTTTGTTTATTTATTTATTTAATGGTGATAGGCATTAAACCCAGAGTGCCATACAAAACTGGGCAACTGTGCTAACATTGAGTTGTAGCTCCCAGCCTGGCCCATCCTGACACACTGTACTCCTTTATCTTCTTGTTTCTAGATATACTAATGTACTCAGTTTATATCTACCTAGTTCCCACAAGCACACTTATAGGGCTATCCTACTTACCTTGTTGTTATAAGTCAATAACATTTGATGCATGATTTATCAGAACATGTGTACTAAGCCAAGGTAAAATTTAACACTCACATCACCAAAGTGTGGAAGCATTTCAAAGGTTAGCATTTAAAATAGTCTCTCATGGTCTAATTCTCCATTTTGTTTTTCATGGGGTTTGCTTAAATTGAATCAGCTTTCATATCTTTGCAATTTAGTTAAACTTTAACATTTGATCAAAAATTACACTCAGCCTGATAAAATTTTTATGCCATCCTCTAAATATTTCCAGTTCATTATAGCGCCATCACATAAGATTTATTTTGAAACAGAAAAACATTATTGCAAGTATGTGTTCCCCCTTTATGTAAGTAATGTATACTCACAAAGTTGAGCTGTAATTATTTTTCAATTTTAGTCTGATCCTAATCTGTAAAAAAAGTTCCTTAGCCATAAAAATAACACTCTAAAGGATTTTATTAAACAAAGAAGAATTTTATGATGTGAATAATTGGTCTCCAGGCTTCAGTACTTTAATAATCTAGAGAAAAAAAATCTTAATTTATTAGACTTCTTTTGTATATATTAAAGGAAAAAAGAATGATTCTAAGAATAATATTAATAACAATGGAAGAATCACAGGGTAATTATCAGATGAAATAAAATAATTATAACAGAAGACACTGTAAAGTGCAATGCTTTTTAAATACTAAAAATTATCCATCAAATAAAAACAGAAAATAGTTGAGGGCCTGTGCTGGAATGTTGAATGTTGGAGTCAGAGTGACGCTATTTTAGTTCTAAAATACAAAACGAATTTGAATTGAAAGGCACAAAACCTTTTTGAACTGGAAACTAATTACTATTCTGATAAATCTGATTTGTGGATCTTAGCAATTAAGTCAGCTTTACACTCATTTTTAGTTTTTCCTGAGTTTTACTTTTTGCTCAATTGATTTTCTATAAACTTGGCTTATGTATCAACTACTGAATGTTTTATCTTCCACTGAGAAAACAGACATATATTGCTTGTCTTTCTATTACCTGAAAATATCTGAAAATATAGATAACGTGGGAAAACCAACCAAGACTTATGAGTGGGAATCCGTATTTCTTTTGTGTTACCTCTCCTTTTCCTCATTAACCTGGGGTGGCAAATAATCCCACATTCCTGTTTTACAGAACTGAGGAAGACAGATTCCTTCCTGATATTCTTCTTTGCCAGAAATTACTCTAACAGAGAAGGTTTTCTGTGCATGTCTCAAAGCCTTCCCCACCCTCCAAGGCACTTGTCTCATAGGACTTCAGAAGAAAAAAACTTTTGATTTGGGCATTTTCTCGCTGTAGTGTCTGTCTGTGGCTATAACTGTTGCTAAAGGTAATTGTGAAATATGATTTCTGCTATGTGCAGTTTGTTTTGGCTGGTGTTTCCACGGCTATCCTTCTAAAGGTCATTCTTGGTCATCTTTGTACTGGCTGCCGCAGAGCTAGGCTCTGCCCTCCCTGTGTGACATGCAACATTGTTCTGTCTTCTGCTGACAAAGATGAAAAGCCCTTGTCATCATACACTTGCGCACTGCTCCCACGTGCCCAAAAGTATATAACTTCACTCCAGGAATCGCTCTTAGCTTTCACTCCTTGTAGCCTTTGCCTTCCTGGTTCCAATCACTGCAATCATCCTCCATCCTCCTCCGTCCATCCATCATTAATTCAAAGTCCTGTGTGTTAGTCAGTTCCTAGGATGACTGACAGTGAAGAGACATTTTTTTTTCACTTCAGAGAATAATTCCTTTTTCGCCCATTAGGTCACCGACTTGATCCATGCCTCCAATAAAGTCATTAAAACTAGCTAGAGTTTAATAAGTTCCCCAAAATAAAACAAAAAACAAAAACAAAACAAAAACCAAACCAAAACTAAAACTAAAACAGCCTTTCATGTGATCCCTGTCTTAATTATATTAAAACAAGAATGATATAGTTTGAAATATTTAAAATTTGAGCTGAATGTCCAGACTACATATAATAAATCTAAACAATGAAGCTTTTCCTGTAAAAGGTTACTAACCGTTAAGGAAGCACTATTTTATAATTCGTTTGAGTTTTTAAAGATGATTTAACTTTATAATAACTAATATCTACAAGGTTTCAGCTTTTTATTGGTACTTAAAGCATGTAAGTTATAATTTAGTGATCACAGCACACAGATTTCAATAGCTGCAGATTTGAATTTGCATTTCTCTAAATAAAATATACATTATGAGAAAATATGTTCAGAAAAAAATGCTTCTTGTTTGAGATATAGGTGTGGATGTTGCTTGTAATTGTATTTATAGGCTACAATCTGTGATAAGAGCTAATGGTCTCAAATAGAAACAAAGCTTGTACTCAAGTGCTCTTTGCCCATTCCTATAATTTAATTTTAAGATAATTGACCCTTGCTAAATATCTAGCTGAGAACTTTGTGTAAAAGGAATTACTGGACTTTTTTCAGGTCTCAGTTGTTCAACTTCATGTTGCATATATACTTTTTAGCTGATTGTTTGTTATATGGGCCATCATATACAAATGCAGGTAGTGATTTTACAAGGAATCAGCATACTGATGTATGGTGACAGGAAGTGATCCCAGATAACCCTCTGGGATCCTTAAAGAGACCATACAGAGATGGTTATCCATTTTGGAGCCCCAAACATGTCTTTTATTACCTCCTCCCATTTAAAAACTTTTTTTTTTGCTTGTGTGTGTGTGTGTGTGTGTGTGTGTGTATGTGTGTGGTATTTAGGTCTCTGTGTGTGTGTGTGCATATAGACTGGTGTACAAGTGTGTATGTGTGCATGTGTGGAAACTCAAAGTGAACATCATGTATCCTCCAATATTTTACACCATTTATTTGTTCAGTCAGTTCTCTCACTCAACACTCATTCTGCCTAGCTAGCCAGCCTCCTCTAGTGATGCTCTGTCTCAACCTCAGGTGTTGGGATGAGAAGTGGGTGCCTATCTGCTCAGCCTATATCTGGGGATCCAAACTTCTGTCCTAATACTGGGGGTAGTGGGCATTTGCTTTATCAACTCAGCTGTCTCCCCAGTCCCACATTGCTTTTTTGATGTTGCATTTTTTTCAAGTGAACTTTTAAGTTTCCAACACTCAAGAATTATTTTGCTCTATGACAAATCTACAGTATCCTTGTGTTCCTAAAAGTTAGTACCATTCATATTGGAAACATAATTTGAATTTTATTTAGAGTTAGGCAACATAACTTTGTACACAGTTTTAATTTTGTTCATTTATTTGTAAATACATGTCTTGGTAAATAAAGTATACACAACTGCAGATGAGAATATGCTTGAATAGCTACTTATTTTGGGAAATGATCCAAAAATGAAAAGTAAAGAGAGTTCTATGTGATAGTTGAGAACATTTGCTGAGAGAATCTCATCACACCACCTGGACTTGGTAATACGATGTAAACTTTGGGGAGTCATTGAATTTAAGAACATGGAAAGGCTGCTTTTAAACCATATTTGCAAGGTCCCTTTTAAAGTTCTTATTTATCCTATCAATGATAATAAACTTCAAAAAGTTACAATCATCAACAGCCTAAAGTAATAATTTTTTGTCTAATATAAAGCATGTTTCAGAGTATGGGGGCTGGCGAAGAAGCATCTAATATCTACTCCAGTCAAATTGTAATGTGTTGTTACCAAGTTTCTTAAATACACACAACAGCAGGGCTTCTCTTAATGAGAAGAAGGAGGAGGAGGAGGAGGAAGAGGAGGAAGAAGAGGAGGAGGAGGAGGAGGAGGAGGAGGAGGGGAGGAAGGGGAAGAAAGAAAGAAAGAAAGAAAGAAAGGAAGAAAGAAAGGAAGAAAGAAAGAGAAAAACCAAAGAAATAAGAAAGTCTGTTGTATAGTTAAAGCAGAAAGCACAAACTGTTAAGAGACACTTGTGGAAAGTTAAGGCTTCAAGAACTACAATCAAGACAGTACAAAGAGACTCAAAGACAATAAGAAGCCAAAGATTTCACTGATGCATTACATGCACTATTGTGTTTAAGAAGATTGTAGTGTCTAAAATCCTCTTTGCAAAGTCAGTTATAACTTTTATTATGGCATGGAGCCTGATAGATCTGGGATTGGGCCTGGTATCATGCCAATGATGAATCATGGGAGATTTAAGGTAACACAGCACCACCAAATAGGTGGTAATGTGAGTTAGGGGCATAATAGACATGGTCTTGGCATAGTTACTTAGGTTGTTTTTTAGTCTGTGCTGATATACCCATATCAAAATTGCGGTGTAAACTGCCAATGGCTCATAGCTGACAACATCTCAGATATCCTTCTTGTACCCTCTCCAAGACTGAATTACTCTCAACTTTTAAATAATGAATTTTATAAGTGACTTATAATCAATGGTCACTTAAAAGGTATAGACACAAACATCAAAAGAAAGATGACTTTGTAGAAGGTTCAACGTGCAAAACCTCCTATGGATCAGGCAGCGACTAGACTTGATTAAAACCCTGATCATACCTCATTTCCTCAAAGCTGTTTGCTTATGTAGAGAGTACTTAGTCTTTGCCATAAGCAGCCTCTACTTCTACAGGAAGTGACCTAAGGCATTTGAGATGATTTGCTTTAATTTTCAACTTGGCACAACCTAGACCATCTAGAAAGTGTATCTCAGTGAGGAACTGTCTACATTGAGTTAGCCTGTGGGCATGTCTGTGAGGGAGGTAGCTATGTTTTAATGGAGCCCACAGTTAAGAGACTTTGAATTTTAAAAGATATTGGACATTTTAAATAGATTGAACTTTTAATATGTAAAGTCTGTGGGACTTTAGATCTTGGGGATGAATAAGAAAAGTAAGGGTGGAAGCTTAATAGTGGTGTGTTTGTGTGTCAAGTTGACAAGGGGTCAATTGTACTGGCTGGTTTTGTGTGTCAACTTGACACAGGCTGGAGTTATTACAGAGAAGGGAGCTTCAGTTGGGGAAGTGCCTCCATGAGGTTCAGCTGTGGGGCATTTTCTCAATTAGTGATCAACGGGGGTAGGGCCCCTTGTGGGTGATGCCATCCCTAGGGTGGTAGTCTTGGGTTCTATAAGAGAGCAGGCTGAGCAAGCCAGGAAAAGTAAGCCAGTAACATCCCTCCATGGCCTCTGCATCAGCTCCTGCTTCCTGACCTGCTTGAGTTCCAGTCCTGACTTCCTTTGGTGATAAACAGCAATATGGAAGTAAGCTGAATAAACCCTTCCCCCTCCAAAAAAAAGCCCACTGTATGCAACACTATTCCCTGGGCAGAGGTCCTGAATTATATAGGAATAGAGAGACCAAACTGAGCATAAGCAACATACATTGATTTTTCTCTGCTCTTGATTGTAGTTATGATATGACTAGTGGTTTGAAGTTCCTACTGTCTAGATTTTCTGACATCAAAGGACTGTAATTTGGAATTGTGAGGTAAAATAAATCTCCCCAAGGTGTTCTTGGTTGGGATACTATACCACAGGGAGAAGAATTGAACTTGGACACTGAACCAACGTCTCTCTCTGTTCACTGTTGTTTTATGACTAGCACTTTGAAGTTCCTGACTTGACTTCTTCACAGTGGATGGGCTGTGTGTATGTGTGTGTATGTTTGTCTATGTGTGTGTGTAAATAGGTGTATGTGGCATGTGTATGTTGAAATAAACTGTCTTCTGTAAGTTGTATTTAGTTATTTATTGCAGCAACAGAAATGAAGTTAGGATATCAACCTCCTTTCACACTTAGAGCATCCTAATCTGGGTGGTAAACATGCACTAGGTAGAGAAGCTGAGTGTAGAAGCATTGGTGGAGAAAAGCAGAAAATGTGTAGGAGAGCAGTAGGAGACCAGCAAGACATGCAGAGTGACTGTAGCAGACCATGTGGGGAGAGCCCTTAGAGACTTCACAGCTGAACCCCATCAAAGAGGCAAAATGCTCAATCTGAGAGTATGAGAGCTATTGTTACAGAGGATTTGGTATTTAGCTACTCAAGTGAGTTCAAGTGAGTGCCATCCAATGGGATCACCTTTTGATATTGATAGTAAATGCCCAAGTCACTCTGTCCTTATAAAGGTAGCTGAGATTTTTATCCTTATCCCTTAGGTAGTTTAATATGATACTCAGCCATGCAAAGCGTTTACCCACTACATCCTGCTTTGAAGTCTACTTTTTTTTTTGAGGAGGGGGCTGGTGATCACTTACTTCAGCAGTAGAATGACTGCCTACTGGTGACTTAATTGAGAGATGATTGGTCCTGAGTGGAATATTGGGCATTAAGGAAATGCAGGTCTGAGGAGGGTCCTCTTTTGAAGAGAGCTTCCTGCAAAGAGCATCTGTGATATGAAGCTGTAGAGGAAAATAGCTTATTGTTGAAAATCATTTTTTAATGTGAAAGATACTGAGTTTTATTTTCTCTGTGGATAAGAAGGTCCCTTAACAAATATTCAAAACTGTCCTGCACATTTCATTCTGAAAACAATTCAGTTTTCACAAAAAATCTCTTGCCACTTATTTATTACTTTAATCAAACATTTAAAATTTTGTACTTTATGTGGGTTTCATCTGCATGTATGTGTGTGCACCACATGCCTACCTGATACCTAGGAAAACCAGAAAAGGACATTGTATCCTGTGGAATTACAGACAGTTGGTTGTGAGTCACATGTGTCCCAGGAGACACAACGTTCTTAAAAGTGTTGAGCTGTCTGTCAGCCCTTGAACCCATTATAAAAA
>NW_022196894.1:52576848-52583291 GCF_008632895.1 Mastomys coucha | reverse complement strand
AAAAAAAAAAAAAAAAACAAACAAAGAAAAAACAAAACAAAACAAAAAAAACATCAAGACACAACAAGTTTAAGTGAAGACCTAACATAGCTCCTGGACACAGAAGGTAACCTCAGCTTTCTTCTTCCAGAGCATATGCTCTTGAGTATAGAGAGTACCACCTCCAATAAATATAGGATTGATCCTCTACGGAACAAGAAGGTAATGGGTGGGGATAGGGGAATGTCACTGGAGCTCAGCCTTGCAGATGCCGAGGATTGGGATTAGTGGACAGAAGCAAGGGTTCATTCCTGGAAGAAAGGGTTCATCCATGGAAATCAGAACCACCTAGAAGGAGAGACTGTTAGTCTTCATGGCTTTCCTCTTAATTGTTTTCCTGACTTCCTTAATGTAAAATAAATTAGGAATGAAGTAGACAGGAACAATGCTAGAGTTTAGATGGGGAGAGAAGTATGAAATATATGTAAAATAGACACCTTGTTGCTTTCATTTGCAAACATAAACCTTGATGAGGATGTCAACTGAGCCAGGCACTTCTGAAATTTAGAACCTCAGCTACTTTCACCAAAGAGTGGGCTGGACCTCATTTGTTTATACTGGTTACTTTCTTCATGATTCACAAATTCTGTTCTTCATGAAGTTTGAGCTCCTTTGCATAGCTGACTTTCATGAGACTAGAGGAAGTGTTTTTCTATGAACCCTATTAGAGACATACAGGATTAAAGAAAAGTTTTAATGTGGCCAAGGGGTAAATCAAAGTGTTTCATGTGCCTCGTTAAAACAAAATAACACAATTACAAAGAATGAACCTTTAAAATCAATTGTCGGAAGTTTTATTTCCCTACAGATTAAGCATGCCTTTTTCATTTCCTTAGAAAGAGATCTGCTTGTAAAATATTTTATGTACAGTTTAAGTGTGACTTGTGTGGTGTCGCAGAGAAAGAATGTGCAGTATTTGGTGAGTATTGTCTGAATTTCCCTTCTGCTCCTTGCCAGGACATCTGAATTTTAGTGCCCTAGGTATTCAAATACATGTATTATGATTTCATCTAAAATTTGACAAATAAGGCAGTTCACTCTACTGTTGGTCATATGCTCTATTGCATCTTTGTTTTATTTTTAAAAATTTATTTACATTTCAAATGTTGTCTCCCTTCCCAGTCTTCCCATTCATTGCCCCATCCCCTTAAGAGTATACTCTCCCATCTACACACCTACTCCCCACCTCACCACTCTAGCATCCCCCTACATTGGGACATCATGCATCCACAGGACCAAGGGCCTCCCCTCCCACTGATGTCAGAGTTGAGAAGAGAAACAGTACTGAAGGTTTGCCTACTCAGTTCAAATGATCAACTATATTTAAGTCAGTGTCAAGTTTCCTAAAATGTGTTCTAAGAGGTGTTTAGTTCATTTTCACCTGATGAGGCTTTTCAACCAAACTAACCAATCAATGCATGTCTGAAGCTAGCCACAGAAATAATGTTCTAACACTCTCATAATTCACCCATCTCTATATTTACTATCAGAGTTACTGCATCTTAATCAGATGCTGGGACCAATACAACCTGCAAACAGTCAACTTCATCTGACTGGTGGTTTGTTAATTTTCTGTTAATGACATGGCCATGCTACCATTTTCTCCTTTAGCTAATGTATTTACTTTGCAAACCGGCCTTACATTTTATGATTCTATGCTAACTTATTGGAGTGTATACCACACTGGAATCAGACCAAGAATGTTCTTTTGATTCTTTTCTAAGGCACATGATCTCACTAGTCCGGGGAAGTTGGCTAGGCTTCCAGTGCCAGTCATGACTTTTCTCCTGTTGTATAGACCTTAAGTCCAATTGCACAGGCATCAGTTACTGCCAACATATGAGTGCCACTTATTCCTTTATGGATGTCTTGCGATGTTGGTCATCCATGTGGTTCACAGATGCTATAGCTCAGGAGATCTGTTTAATTGGTCTCCTTCCCTTTGAAACTTGCTTAGGATTTTCTGGGACCATAGAAAATTAGACTTTGGGAAGGAGTATTTGAAAGCATTTCCAGCTTAGTTATTCACTTGTCTTAATTTATTGTGTCCTCAGCAGTAGGGAACCACCCTCAACCCCTGAGAGGCAACCAAAGGCTACATTGATAGTTCGTATCATTTGGAGAGTCACTTGGATTACCAACCATTTAGAATGAAGTACTTGGCTTCTATTAGTCCATGGTCCTCATAGGGAAAATTATCAACACAATTAGCATAACTTCTTTTAATATATATTATATATCTTAACATATATATTTAGGTAAATATAAATTTATTTTTGAATCTTCATCAAATAATCTTTTCTCATCATTTCTCCTTCTAATTCTGTATTGACTTTCCTTTCTTCTCCATGGTTGAAGTTCTCTCCCCATTTTTCCATTTTCAACTTCATATCTGGCTACTCCTCTTTCAAACCACCCAAACCCCCATCCCTATGGCACTAATATACTTCCTTGGTTTTTGTTTATATTTTTATTGTTTAAATTTAAAATTTATCCTTATGCCTACAGATACTACCCCTCACTAAAGACTCCTTTTCTTAAAGCAAATGAAGACCATTACTGAAAACTACAACTAGATACAATGCGGAGATCAATGGATTTTTTGGTAACCTGGCCTAGATCAATATAATAAAATCATACTTCCTGGATCTATGGCTCAGGGAACACTGCACAAGATGGGGTCGAAAGACTGTAAAACAGAAAACCAGAAAGTCTCTTTTAGAAATGGCTGTATTATCCAGAACAACCTCAATATCAATGGACATGGTAACATGGAAGGGAGATTCATCCCTAGACAAGGAACCTCAGGAAACTGATGATTGCTTGCAGAAGGACAATTAGGCTCTTCCAATAGTAAGTCCTTTTTCACTGTCTAGTGCAGAATGGTAAACCTTGAAAACATATACAGACAAGCAACAAGAACAGACTCAGCAAATTGTATTTATATATTTGTACATACACATATATACATGAATTTGTCTATAACAATAATAATCTAAGAACTAGGCTGTCAACTTCAGAGTAGGGAGTGCATAGAAGTGTTGTAGGTACCTGAGAGGGAATTGATGGAGGGGGGAAGTGATGCAATTTTATTTCAGTATAAATCACTTTAAAAAGAGAATTCTTGGAGCTGGAGAGACAGCTCAGCGGTTAAGAGGACTGGCTACTCTTCCAGATATGCTCAGTTTAATTCCCCAGCAACCACATGGTGGCTCATGACCATCTGTAGTGGGATTGGATGTTCTCTTCTGGTATGTCTGAAGTGTACTCACATACGTAAAATAAATAAAATTTTTTAAAAAAAAGAGAGAGGGGAAAGAGAGGAGAGACAGAGAGAGAGAGAGAGAGAAAGAGAGAGAGAGAGAGAGAGAGAGAGAGAGAGAGAGAGAGGGAATGAGAATTCATTTGCACAATTTGGAATGATGAATTTACATTCCTTCACTGTGGAAAATGTGTTCAATGAAATGCTAAAAGACATTTGTTTATTAAAGAGTAAATATGATTGCAATTTACATACAATTTTTCTTGTATAAAATAGTTTGTAAGTATTGGTATCAGAATATAAACTAGTTGTCTTTGATTGTACGTCAATAACCTAATCCTTAAAATTTTACTCATCAATGAAGATAATTTAGTAGATAATATAGAACACAAAAGGTAGGGTAGCAAGGAATCGTTTTTCCTCTCTGTGGTCCTATTTAGTATTTTAAGTTACCCATGGATCTGTGCAAGGTGATTTCCAGTGAGTGCTTAGTTTCATATGTATAGGCACTTAGCCATCAAAGCTCAGTAGTATGCTTTGTAACTAACTTCTATATGCTTCTGTTTCCTTAGTATAAAATGGGATCATCTAAGAAACTATAACATTCATCTGAAAGGCTGTATATGTGAAAGGCTTTGACTAGTAACCTAAACATGGGGCTATTTCTCTTTGTTCTGAAGGATTTAATTTCAGTTTCTAACTAATAAAAGAGGACTGGAAACCAATCCCTGGCAGAGTGTAGATTTAAAGCATATTTATGTTTTGCAGGAAGAGATAGACACATAGGTATTTCACTTATTATGCTACTTGTCACAGGGAAGACCTATTACTGAAACCTACAACTGGAAACAATGCAAAAACCAATGGGTTTGGGGGAGTATTTGGGAGTCCTTAATGGACAATGGCTCCAAAGTAGAGAGACTGGAAACTGCATTTTCCAAGATGTACTAGTTCCATGAAAAAAAAAAAAAAGAGCCATTTTTGAGGACGAAGGGCTCAAAGATTTGAATCCATAAAGTAGTATTGTATTCCTATCTACGACCCAATATGCTATGAACATTTAATTCTTCTTTAAACATGTGGGTCTTCCACCCACTTCTACCATTCTGTGTAGTAGAGACATTAATTGGTCTTTGTCTTCAATAAGAGCTACTGAAAATTATAATAATTTGTTAAAAAAAATAAAAGCTTGAAAACTCATTTGTGAAATCTCTTTGGGAAGGGACTGATTAGTTCTTGAATAAATAACTTTCAAAATCAGAAGCATAAAAAGCAAATCTTACAAATAAAGCTAATCTACAAGTCCCAGACTCTGGCTTTTATTGGGCATTTATCAGACTTTTATAGTAAAGGAGAAGTATTTAAACTTCAGATTGAAACCTTTGAGTGAAAAGGAGATAGAGAAGGTGCAGCCAAGTTCTGCATGTACTGAGATAACATTTAATGGTTTAATTAAGATGCAGATTAAGTGACAGATACAAAACCTCACTATTCTAGGGTCTGACCAGACCAAAAGATTGCACTTTCCTTTTGAATTAAGAGATGCAAATGCAGAAAATTATTGTTAATAAAGAGTGGCATGGTCAGATCAGGAGGTTGCATGCCATGTGTCTGTGTACTGCATTGTTATCTTTTTGTAACTTTGCATTCCTTTAAGTGTGTTTACAGTATATTGTAACTTTTATAGTTTTAGATATACAAATGTGTAGTAGGAATGCTCCTTTTATTGTGAAGTAGGTACAAATAATTTTAGTCTTACAGATGCTATAACTACCTGCTTTCCCAGAAAAGAATATGTGCCAAATGCTCTTATTTTTTATTTGAACTTCAATTTATCTGTGGGAGCCAAAGAACCAGTGATGATTAGATTTCTACTCCACAAAAGTCCATTTATAGACCATTTCATAAATCTACCAAATTGGAAATAGACAAATTAATATTCTTAGAAATCATAGTTGATGATCAAATTGCAATCCTCTACTATACACATGCTGCCAGAACAATCAGACCCCTCCATGTGCAATCCTTGGTTGGTGGTTGAGACCCTGGGAGCTCTGGGAGTTAGTTCATAGTTGTTCGTCCTAAGGGGCTGCAAACCCCTCAGCTCCATTGGTCCTTTCTCTAACTCCTTCACTGGGGACCCTGTACTCAGATCAATAGATGTCTGTGAGCCTCTACATCTGTATTAGTAGAGGATTGCAATTTGATCATCAATAGGAGGAGAAGAGCTCGGCCCTGTGAAAGTTCTGTGCCCCAGTATAGGGGAATGCAAGGGCCAATAAGTGGGAGAGGGTGGGGTGGCAGGCATGGGGAGGGGGGAAGGCAACAGGGGTTTGTTTTTGTTGTTTTTGTTTGTTTCTTTGTTTTTTGGAGTAGAAACTAGGAATGGAGAAATTTACATGTAAATAAAGAAAATATCTAATAAAAAAATCATAGTTGATAAAAGATTAAAATAAAAGTCAATATATCTATATATGTATAATCCTCATTACCAGACAAATATGATCCTTATATAAAATATAAAAATGGGCATGTGTGTGCCATCTGTTGTGACTTTTGTTATATTTATTTATTACACTCTGATACTTTTCTCTCAAACTTCTTGATTCTTAGTCCCCCAGGGCTATCTCTGTCAATTATAGCCCACACTTCAAAGGGTTCCTAGGATATGCACAAATGTCTACTCACTCAAGATAGAAGACTAATAACAGACCAAGGATGTTTCACCTAGGTCTGGCATAGCTAAAGAACGGATCTACTGGGATTACTTAAAGGAGCAGTTAAACAAACCAAAAAAAAGATTCTCCACAAGGCCTGCAACCCTGAAACTCCTCATTCACCTTGTCTGTAGCATTAACCTCTACTGCAGAAATTCCTCACTCATTATATAGGCCTGACTTTTATAAGAAGAGTAGCCCCCTGATATTTCATGTTGAAGATTTACACATTTTCCTCAGAGTTTCATAACAGCCTACTTAGTGCTGTTGGTTGTTACAGACTCATAAGAAGTAATAAGGTTTTCTGAAGCAATTATTTCTTCTCACTATCCAGGCTAGTGGAATTCTATTTGCACATGTTTAATTACCCTAACCTCTCCCTCTCCTTTTCCTTCTCCTTTCCCTCCTCTCTCTCTCTCTCTCTC
>NW_022196894.1:52551199-52576838 GCF_008632895.1 Mastomys coucha | reverse complement strand
TCTCTCTCTCTCTCTCTCTCTCTCTCTCTCTCTCTGTGAGAGCACCTATATGTATGTGGCTGCATGTGATAGCCACAGGACACCCTCAGGTATCATATCTGAAAAGTCACCCATCCCAATTTTTACCCCCTTATCTAGGGCTCCAAGATTTTGCCAGGTTGACTTCCAGCAAGCCCAAAGTCTCTTCTTGCTTCCACCTCATTATTTCTAAGATTAGAAGCACATGCTTCCATGCCAGTTTTGTTTTTTGTTTTGTTTTGTTTTGTTTTTTTGTTTTTGTTTTGATGTGGGTACTGGAAATCAAACTAAGCTTCTCATACTTGCTCATCTCCATCCTGAACTCCTCTTATTTATCAAGGACACCATTGTTAACCTCTGTTTCATATTTGTTTTAAAAAAAAATCACTTGTTTTAAGGTCTTCCCACAACTTAATGTTATAATTTCTGGCTTTTTATCACATTTCAGCAAATTCCTTGATTCTAGAAAGAAATAATGCAAGTACTTTAACAGAAGAGTTTATGTGTTTTGCTTTGTTTTGTTTTTTTATTTGAGACAGGACCAACTTTATTGTTAGCACTTGTTTCTTTGTTTGCACTTTAGATATGGAAGAACAATCATTTCTTTATTGTCACCTTTCCATTTAAATATATGGAAAAATATCTTTTCATCAATATTTTTCCAAAAGGATTTTCTACTTGCAAATAGGATTTTAAAATTTTTGCTAATGTGATGTGTGGGTAGAAAATGAAGTCTTGACAAGTACGGCTCCTTCCCTACTGTTTTGAGACTATTTCAGTAATATTTGCTGATGGAGGTCACAAAGGAACACTGAAAGAAACGATTTTAGAACATTCAGAAGAATGGGGAAAGATTTGAAGTTGCGTTTGTGAAGATATATAATTAGCCTGACTGTAGATTTCAGTCACTCTTGAGGTACTGGTGAAAAATTCCATTATCTTTAAAAGTGTTTCACTGACTTTCAAAGCGAGAAAAAAAGGCCTCAAATAAGTAAGAAATAAACTATAGTCATCACAACTTCACCCAGTGGGGAAAAGAGCCAATTTCAAACATACACCTGGCCTGCAACAACTCATAGGAAATAAGTATGCGATTTTACTGGTTGTATATTTATGATTCTGAGATAGAACATTCTTTTTCGGGCTGGAGAGATGGTTCAGCTGTTAAAGGCAAAGACCCCAGACCTACAACCAGAAGCACATTCACTTTATTTATTTCAGTTGAATATCTGCTGCATGACTGATATTCTGCTAGATCTTAAGAAGAAAGAGATCCTTAACCTCACTGACTTTATTTTCTTTAAAAAAAAAAAAGAAATAAAAATGAATACTGCAATAGAGAATACCAAGAGAAAGGCTTAGTTTAGATCATATGTTGAGAGGAACTATTCTCCAAGAATGTATTAAACGACTCTGAATAGCAGGAAGAAGGCAGTCAAATGAAGAATTCCAATTCTAAAACATGGTCTTGAGAGATATGTGAAGTGCTCCAAAGAATCCAAGAAAGACCACAAAGCTGGAGCTTAGTGAACACACAAGCTGATTTTAGTAACATGGAGTTAAGGATGCAGTAAGCTTTTCCTCTGAAACAGGACAGTTTCAAGAACTGTGGCTCGATGAGTTTGGATGGTAAAAGAGTCATCTCAGGCTCACATTTATACATCATCTAGAAACGATCATTACAAGCCAAGAGTCACAGTTTGGGATGAAACTTCTAACTCCTTCCTCTACTCTGGGAAACCGAGGCTTATTTTTTTAATGGGAAATTATCTCATATCTTGGAGAAACAGCTACATAGATAAAGTGCTTGCCATATAAGCCCGAGGACCTGAGGTCAAATCCTCATTATACACATGAAAAAAAAGCTTTGTTATAGGGACTGGGGTTAGAGAGATGTCTCTTGCTGAGAACACATTTGGTTCCCAGTACTCATGTCCAGGGACTTATAACTACTCGTGACTCCAGCTCCAGAGAGTATGACAGACTTTTCTGACCTCTACAAGTCCCTGCACTCATGTGCACATTCCCACAAACACACTCTCTCTCACACACACAATAGTACAAAAGCTACTGAAAGGATAATAACCAGTGAATTTCAGGCTTAATGAGAGACTTTACCTCAGGAAACAAAGTAGTGAGTGATCCAAGAAGACGTCTGACATCAACTTCTAATCGTCATGTACATAAATGTGCATACATTCATACATGTGTATATGCCTACACACACTTACACATACCATACATGTAACACACTTTTAAGAGAAATGAAAGTCACTAATTGATTATTGAGCTCCTGAAATGTCTCCATCCAGGTAATAGCTTAAAGATTTTTCTAAATCCAGTGAACAATTAATATTTGAGAGATATCTATCAAGAATTAAAGAGGAAGAGGGATTTTTACCTATTGAATTTTCCAAACCTTGGTCTTGAGAGTAACTTTCTTAATATTCTGGGTTTTTGTTGAATTTTAGCCCCTTTCTATCCTTGTTGGAGACAGAAATATCACATTGATATTAGCTTCAATTAATAGCTAAGAGAACTGACCTTTGTTCTAGATTCTGAAGCTTATCTTTGCTTCTGTTTTCTTAAGTCCTAAGTGATGATTTATGTCAGGCTTTCTTTCAAATACCTGCATTATTCGTTCACTAAACATTTAGTGAGTACCTAAAAGGTATTATGTACTCTGAGGACTTCTATATAGTCAATGTAAAACTAAGGCATTTTAGGCAATAACTTCTCATGTATAAAACAAGGTAGTCCAAATAATTCCTGTCTCACAGGGTTTTGATAATACTTTATTGCATGGGCTAATGTGTAGACTGGATGCCACTCTGAGCCTGCTTACTTGTTACTATTGTTATTGTTATTGTTGGAGATTATAGTCTTTTCACTTTAGTTCTTCTGAAGGAAGAGAAAAGATTGAAATACTGTGAAGTGCTACAGGACTTCAAAAGGCCATTGGGTTTACAAGTGGTTCATATAATCTCCATCCTGCCATGTGCCTGTCTATGTCTGTATGACTTTTCTTCACCTCTTAGGATCATTGGATATAATCTGCTCTATAATTTTTCAGGGTTGGTGGGATTTTGATTCTAAGCCCAGCAGATTTTTCTGTACATTTAAACCTCAAATTTCTCTAGTATAACAGCCTTAGATTAATATCCAAATCTTTTAGCAAATTTTTGTTGACATTAGTCTTATGTTATCTTTTATTAATTGGTTACAAATTGCATGATGACAGATACAATTAATCACTACTAGTCATATATATAATTTAGACTTTGAAACCTAAATAGTATGTATATACCCAGAAAATCAGTGTTGCATTCGTTAGGTTTCTCTGGAGAAACTGATGTAGTATAATTGTTATTCAATTGATCCAATGGAGTACAAGTGATCCAATGTGGGACCTTGTGGATATTCAGCAAACTCTCTGCATCTGAGTTACACCTCTAACCTCTGTTAGAGCTTATGTAACACGTGGCTTCCACTCTTCTTGAGGATGACAAGGTGAGTGAGTCTGCTAGAAATTTTTGAAAAAGAACTGATGTAGTACTAGGGTAAAATTTCTTCTTCTTAGGGAAATTGCAATTTTGATGTTAAATCTTTTCATATTATTGTATTAGGACCACATGCACACTAAGGAGGGTGGCCTTCTTTAGTTGAAATCAACTACTTGTGGAGTAGACCAAACTCTCAAAAATAACTTAAAGAACAAACTAGTGTTTGATTAAAAAATTGTATTTGGTAACCTAGACAGACACCTAGAGCTTATCATATCAATTACAATTTATTAAGAACATAGTATGTTATTCATACTATAGAAATTTCCCAGTATACATTAAAAGACTATTATAGTCTTCTAGTGAGTGTTGACATACATGGGACTCAATTTTATTAAATTACTGAGGATGCATGATTCTTTAGAACTATGGCCCATTTATAGGAAGGACTCCAACACATTAGGTAAATGTCTAGTTGTTTCTCTTGGAACAGACATTGATTTTACTTAAATCAAAGTTAGTGAATGTGCCTGGTTTACAGTTGGGTACTTTGTAACAGAATAAGCAGACTTCTGAGAGTTCTGCATTTGCCATTTGTGATTCCTGTTGTGTTATTTTGTATTGTTTCTGAAAAACCTTGGCTAGTAAGCTCTGTCTGCTCTAAATGGCCAACAAGGCATCACAGAGAGGATAATGCATTATTACTAAAGCATATTGATTTTTTTTGAAATGCTGGTTGAGATTTAAAAGGAAACAGAAATGTCAAATCCTTGATTGGGAAAATATAGCAATACCAGAAGTAGAAGAACATCTTTATAAACTTTTCTGGAAGAGAGCTTTACCTTTATAAAAATAAATAATCCAATCCTACAAGCAAATTGTCACCTCTCTGCTTTTTATCTCTCCTACTTTAATGTTCTAGACAAAGATTTTTATAAAGCTGTGTGGAGTATATCAGAAATTGTCTAAACATTTTAAAAGCAGACAAAAAACATTATTTTTGAGCAAATATTTATCTAATAAAAACTCTCTCTCTCTCTCTCTCTCTCTCTATATATATATATATATATATATATAATATACTCTATATTATAGTTGTTAAAGCATGTGTCCACTTACTTTGAGACTAGCTTTAAACAATTGTATTAGTCATTTAAAAAGCAACTTAAATAATAAAAATAAAAATGGTCATAGGAACCAAATATAACTGTATACACCTGTGTTCTCAGCAGTCATAAGATCAAGACAGTAAGATTGTGAATTTGAATCCAGGCTTGGTAAAATAGTGAGATATCATGTAAAAGAAATTAATAAATGAAAAAAGAATACTCAAATTAACTTAAGAAAAGAATTCAAAGTAATTTAAGGAAAAGTTAAACTGTGCTGAAATCCTCAAATGTCAACTTGATCATTGAATTGAGAATTTGTAAGATATTTAGTAAGGGAATGTGTTAAAAATAGCCATCAAAGCAGTGATTCCCAACCCAAGTGATTATTTTTGGTCAAGAGAGCACCATATTTGACTTCAAGTTACACTATAGAGTTGTAGTATCTATCAAATCCAGCATGGAATAAGCACAAAAACAAGGTTATTGGGAAAGAGAATGCAAAATGAAACCCACAGAGCAATAGACACTTGAAATATATACTTGAAATATACTTGAAAAACTTCAGAGAAAGAGGTCTTCAACAAATGTTACTGGGAAAATCAGATAGCTAGAAGTAGAAAATTAGAAGTGGATTTCTGTTTTCACCTTGTAGGAAATGAATGGAAAATGGTTAAAAGATTTTAATATAAGACTTGATACTTTGAAAAAATTTAAGGGAAAAATGATGTAAGATATAGATATGGGTAAGATTCTTTATTTAAAAAAAACTAAAAACTATATTAAAATAGAAAATAAAGCCAAGAATTGATTGACAAATTATATTGCATAAAATTAAACATTTTTTGCACTGTAAAACAAATAAACAAACAAACAAACAAATGAAAGTTACCAGAAGAGATAGCCTGCAGAATGAGAGAAAATATTTGAGTATTTTTGTATATATAACTAAAGATTAACATCTAGCCCACAAAGAACTAATAAAAAATGTAAAGGAAATGAACAAATTTTAAAAGATGAAGTACAAATAGCTAGTAAGTGCATGACCCCAGGGCACGTCAAATTAAAATCATATTGAAATTCTATTTTGCCCTTGCCAGAGTGGGCATACAAATTCCTGCATGGATTTAGAGAAAAGATCGCTGCTGGAAATGTGATTTGTCCAGACACTATGGGAATCAGTTTGAAAATTTCTCACAAAACCAAAAAAAGAAAGTACCATAAAATCCAGCTATATAATTGTATATGTATGTATATATGTATATATATATATATACATATATATAAATAATTCTAAGTAAATACCTAATAGATACAGCTGCACATTCATGTTTATTGCCACAATACTTACTATAATTAAGTTATAGAATCAGCCTATGTGCTGTATATGTACCTAGTAGAGTTTTATTTATTCATAAAGAAGAGTGGGAGCTGACTCAAAGGCTCAATGGGTAGAGCATTTTCTGGGAAAACACAAGAATGTGAGCTCACACCATCCAGAAACCTCATAAAGCTGGACATTGTAGTATTTATGTAGACCCATTTATCCTACCAAAGTTGGTAGATAGAGAAAGAAGAATATATGGGCTCTCAAGGGCAAGTTAGCCTGGAACACACAGTTGTGAATGATAAGAGACCTTGTCTAAGAGTAGAAGACAAAGTCAGACAGTAAAGGGTGTTCTCTGACTTCCACAAGCATGAAAGGATGTACATCAATCCACAGTCAGACACACACACATGAACACACAAAAACACACACAAAGTAGAATTAAATTATATTGTTTGTCACAAAATGGTTATAACTTGAGATCACTATTTTATAAACAAAATAAGCCAGACCCAGAAAGACAAATATGTTGTCTTTGGGAAGTTTAAAGAGGATTTAGCAATAGAAGATAAAGAGATAAAGAGAAATTCAGAGAGAAAGGGAAAGGGATGAGGTAAATATGGTAAAAATGAGGCATGGCTTAGTTCAGAGAGATTGCCTTTTGAGTTTATAAGAATAGTACAATGACTATATACCAAAAATATCTCTGTGAAATATTGACTTAGAATTCTTTGGGTATACATTTAAAGAATGGCACAACTAGGTTCAATGGTACTGTCTAGATTTGGTCTTGTGGGGATCATGCATACTGATTCCTATAGTGGCCAAACCAATTACATTCTCACCAAAAGTGGTTCCCATTTCTCGAAGTCATCTTCTTTTATCTTTCAAACAAAGTAGATGTTTACTGAATATGGACCTTTCCTATGCTGCCATTATAGATAACCACAGATTTAGTGACAACACAAACTTATTATCTTACCATTCTGTTTATCAAAACCCAGGACAAAAACAAGCTTCAGCTTTTGTCAACCCCTGTTCTTTCAGGTCAAGAAACTCTGAGAGAGACTATGCTAGCTTATCCAGATTTTTAGTAGAATTCGGTTCTTTGTGACTGTGAGCTAAGGACTATCCCCACCTTCTATCCAATGCCTATGCTCTTTGGCTTGTGACTCACTTTTATCTACCTTTAAAAATATCAATGTGATGTAATGATTGAGACCACCTACACAACCCAAGACAATCTCTCTTTTAAAGTAGTTAATTCCTTGGAGGAATGTCATAAAGATTAGATATCTGAACTCATGTGCAATTTCATTTCTCTTTTCCCTGTAACAGTATATTTAGAGTGTTTGATGACTAGGGCATGCATCTCTGTAAAAGGCCATTACCTTACCTGTCACAGCTACTATAATAGTATTAGTTTTATATCAAAGAAAAAAATTTTTCTAAAAAGCAATCCTATCATGCCAGGATCATATAGGCAATTAGTTAACTCATTATCTTAGGAATGCAATTTCATGATGTATGTTTTCATAAGGGATACTGTGTTTTTCTTAAAGGCCATATAAGATATTTAAGGTATCTTATAAATAAATATAACATTTGATGAGTGCTATGATAGAGCACTTAATGAAATGACCAATTTTGTTTATGTTTAGGTTATTGGAAAATCTGAAAATGGAGGAGTTTAAATAGGATACAATATCTGGTAGACAACACTCCAAACTAAGGTAACCACATATATAAAAGCAAGATGGTGGCAAGAAATTCTAGGTAGCTGGGGTCTAAGGAACTTGAATTTATCCTGTTGGAAATAAGACAACTGCAAGGATTCTAAACTAGGAAGTGATTATCAGATTTTGCAGATAGGTCATTAGAATGATATGAACAGGCAAATAGAAATGACTTTGGTGTGGGTGTGGAGGGGGATAATTCATTAGCTATTTACTAAGGAAGAGTAAGATTTGGTGCCAGGTTTTATGTGGTTGATGAAGAAATGAGAAGAGGCAAGTTTGTTTGCCAGGTTTCAAATTTGAATGGTTGGGTTCACCACCTAAGATAAAGAGGAAGGGAATAAGGAAAGATTCATCTGAGAAAAATGTATCGGTTCTACATGTGTTCCTTTGAAGGGGCTAATGAAAGATCCAGCAACACATAATTGAAGCACAGAGAAGTGTTTTATAGGGAAGATAGTATGGATATGAGATGCAAACTCTCACACTGGAGCATTTCCTTAGGAGTCACACAGTGAGCCCACTTAAGAGGGAAGAAGATGGTCATGACATTGTGGTATCATGACTAGCACAGCTGTAGACAGCTACAAAAAGAGGGCCATTTTTTTTCTGGAGTAATTTTTCAATAATGTCATTCTTTATGGCTGGATGAAATAAACATCTAGATTTAATTACTTAATTTATAAATTAGATCATTAGTGACAGTTAGATGGTTGTTTCAAGGGCATAAAATAGGTTCTTTAGGTTGATGAGTGAAAGGAAGAAAAGCCATGCATGGAGGAAGTGATGGGCAGAAATAGTGTGGAATTATATAGTGCTAATCATAGAACTGGTCTGGAGTGAGGTATGTGCTACTTGGAAAAACCAAAAGTACATGAGAGAGATGTAAAATTGAATTTGGTGCCTAAATATGGATGGAGTAGGGATCAATAAAGGTGAGCATGGAAGATCTTGTAGGTACAGGAAAACTCCATAACAGCTAACATAACAGCTGGTTGAGGTGGGTCAACGGTATTTGTCTACTAGTCAAAGAGAAACTAGTTCTCAATAATAGAAAGCATGAATATTCATGTAGAAGAGAAAGAGTGAGGTTATAATATGCAAACTGAAGTGATTAATAATAGGAATTTATCTCACTGACCACAGAAGGCCTTGGCTTCTGGCCAGGCTCAGACTCAAAAGCCAGCTTGGCCACACATATCTGGGTAAACAGGACATTGACCATGCCTCTGCCTTTGAACTCTCTATAGCTGCTGTAGTCACCTGGTACCTGAGACTTGGTATCCAGCAACCTCAATGACTTGCCATTCACTTACAGCAGCATATCCTGGGCTTAGAACTTTTCCTTGAAGCTCAACATGATCTTCTGGATGGTGTCATTTTCTGGGGCAATAGCCTCCTTTTAGTCCATGTAAAAGAGGCCAGTTGCTGAATGAGGTATTAGTGGTTACCATTAGCCACAGCCCTCCTGACTCCAAATCTCAGGTGCAAGAGAAACTGGTGATGTGGACCACAGCGGGATGAGCTATAGCTGCATCCTTTCTTCTGGCATTAGTATGCATGAAATAGTTTATATCCTAATAGTTTGGTAAGCAAAACAATGAAAAAATGTCCTGAGTCTGCCTCTGAAGTACAAGGAATATACAATAAGCTGAAAGGAAATGCCTTCTCCTTAGGAAAATCATGTATGTATAAAGGAAATAACTTTCTTTAATTTCAAATTACAGTATAACTGCAAATAGGTATCACTTATATAGGTCATTATACCATGATGTTCAATGTCATTTTTTTGTGTGTGCCATTTCTTCTTGCTCTGTTAGTTTCAGTTTCTAAGATCTCCATTATCCCCAGGTCAGTTGGGAAGCTTCTTAACTGAAACTGTCCATGTAGCTTTTGTATTTATGAATTATCATTAACAATTGACTGCTCTTCACAACCAGCATCCCCAGAAATGGACTGCTATTTATTTTATTTTCAGTTATCTTTTCCTTTGAGGCAGAGTTTGACTATTCCTCCTGCCTCAGCTTCCTGAGAGTGATTCCAAGCTTGCTTCAGCATGCCCAGCTCAGGACTTTGTTGTTTATTTCTGTATCCCTACTGCTGAGCTTGAGTGTAAATAGCAAATAACCGATGCTTGTTGGACAGATTAATGGGTGATAAAATACTAAAGAATCAATAAAAATTCGAAATGACTTCTGAGTTAATTTAATGAATGTTTATCACTGCTCATTACTTTCTACATGATGGCTTCCAAACTATATTTCCTGCCGTATAGATGTTGAATACCATACACATAAAAAATTGTAAATGAAAAGCAAGCTGGGACAAAGTCTCCAGTAAATGCACAAAGGACTGTGGAGGAGAAACAGAGCTGTGATAACACTGAGACTCAGCCTCTACTCTGGTAACTGCATCTTTGAGAATTTAAGATTTAAGATGCTTCAATAATTTGAACGATCCTAAAACATTTTTAGGCTCATGTCTCATTCATCCCACTGGAAATTTTGAGGAAGAAAAGCATTGTTGTTGGTTGGATAGGCATAGACAGAAAGCATGGACAACCCCCAGCACAGCTAAGAACACTTGTCACCACCCCAAGGCTTAATTGTCTCCTTTCTGCTTCTCTATTTCATTATACCAGAGTTCTTTTTCAGTATATCTAGAAGCTAATCTCTTATTATCAGGTTTCTTCTCAAACATTTAAGGGCAAGATTGGAGATATTAGCCTGTTGTTGAGGCCACCTAGGTACAACTTATCTGTTTACTTCCTTTCTCTTGCCTACTTCCTCCACACTGTGAGCAGCAATATTCTATACCACTTCCTTCACTTCCTGTGTATTTTGGCTCATGCTTTACTCTCTGATTGGAAGTGCCATAGCCCATTTTCTCTCTCCCTCCAGTTGTTAGCGAGTGTCAGGAGTGTCTGTATTTTTATTTAACATTCTATTTCAAAGGTTTCAGTGTCAGATGCAGGTTCAATAGGAACACTGATATGGATTATCGGGGTTATAGAATATATTAAAAGACTTATTAATGTATGGAAGACACAGAGATATACAACAGCATCAGGAAGCATATGAAGAGAAGAAATCAGGGCCCAAGTGGCATAAATGAAAGTCCTTTTACACCTTTCCGAGGTAGTTTCACAGGCACAGGTCTCTAGGCAGGAGCTCAAACTCCCCAGCAGTAGGCAGGGGAGCAAGTGGGAAGCAGCATGTGTGGCCACAATACTACCTTAAAGTGAACTCACTTCCCCTGGTAAGAGTTCTTAGCTGCTGGAAGCCTGTTAGCTAGGGACTCACAGAAAATATCTCAGTAGGGTGCCTGTTGGCATCACTTCAGAGGGAAAGGCTTTTGTGGTCCCAGCAGCAGCTGGATTCTAACAAACATTACATCCTTACAGCCTTATTTTGCAGGTCTAATCTTTCTTGCTAAATTGAATTTCTTTAATGCCAAAATCTGGCCTTGATTCACCTTTGAAATCATAAATGCCGGAAAGACTATTGTTTAAATACAAGTATAAATGTTCATTTGACACACATTGCTGAATATGTAATAAATGAATGTAATCTCTCTCATCTCATCAGCTTTTGAATGTTTTTAAATGATGATGTAAAGGATGAGAAGCACAGTGTACTTCTAAATCAAATAGTCATTTGTGGCATGGACTCAACCTATCCATGCACTTCTTATGAGACAAATGCTATCATAATGTTAGACTTGGATAAAGACCAAGGTTTATATTGAGGAAATCCTTATGCTAAGTGCTGAAGAATCAACTTCTTTGATTCCTAAAGGCCAGGAGGTTGTAGATATAGTTGGGGCAAACAAAACTCACTAAGTTAGCCATCGGTTTCCAGGAGAGTACACTAAGCTTTCAGCTCTGCTAAGCCGAGTATCCACTGAGTGTTTTTGGAAACAAATGTCTAGGAAGCTCCCATGAGGTGGTTATGACTTAGAAAAAAAGGATTTTTGCTATAGGCAGATTTGAGTTTGAATCCTCCTTCTACCTTAGGTAATGGGTTTAATTTGTAAACTACTTAGTTCTCATATCTTTGAGTCAATTATACTCTACTCGGATCAGTTCTTATATGACTATTTACTTAACCTACAATGAATAGAATTGAAACGTGGGAATGTTCTATACTATAAATATTTATCAGTGTTTGCATAAACTGAAAATTAGGGAAAGCTTTCTAAAGAAGGTATGAGCTGCGAATGATAGAGAAACTATTGTGGGCTGTGAAGGGCATAGAATGGAGAATAGAATAGTGGAAACTGAGCTGTTAGATCTGCAACTGCTAGGCATGAGGAGGTGAGGACCATCTCCAGAGTGTGACAGAGACCTTGGATAAGGGAGGTGCCCAAGAATCAGTGGAGGTATCCTTAATGGAGATGCACAGCAGTGGGGATATGGAACCTGAAAAGACCACCTATTGTAGCCAGGCAGGACCCCAGGGGAATACTAGGGACACCAAGCCACCCACAAACCTTTCAATCCCAAATTTATCCTGTCTACAAGAAATGCAGGGACATGAGATCAAACAGAGATTAAGGGAATGGAGAACCAATAACCAGCCCAACTTGAGACCTATCCCATGGGCAAGCACCAATCTTTAACACTATCAATAATACTCTGTTATGCTTGCAGGCAAGAGTGTAACAGGAGTGTTCTTGAGAGGCTTCATGCAGCAGCTGACTCAGGGGGATGCAGATACCCATATCGAAACAATGGACAGAGTTTAGGAGCTCTTATGGAAGAAAAAGAGCCTTGAAGAGGATAGGATCTCCACAGGAAGACCAATGCAGTTAACTAACCTGGACCCTTGGGGACTCTCAGAGACTGAACCACCAACAAAAGAGCATACATACAGGGGCTGGACCTAGGCCTCCCCACACATATGTAGCAGATGTGCAGCTTAGTCTGTGGGTCCTAAACAACTGGAGCAAAGACTCTCCCCAAGGCTGTTGCCTGTCTGTGGGATATGATTTTTTTAGCTGGCCTTCCTTGCCTGGTCTCAGTGTGAGTATGTATCTACCCACACAAAGATTTGATGAGCCAGGTTGTGTGTATGTGGGATACACTGAGGTCCCCACCCACTCAGAGGAGAAGGGGAATGTGATGGGGGGAAGGATTTTGGGAGGAGGTGACCAGGAAGGAGACAGTGAACGGGATATTAAATGAATTTTTTTAAAAAGCATTTTCTCTATCTATTTTACTTCCACAAATTAAAGTGGTTTTAGTTCATGGAGGTTAAGGCAATGTAAGAGGACACATGAACTTTCTCTTTTAATATTACTTGTAATGTATTTAAAGGTTGCTTTAACTTTGGCTTAGCACTTTTAATGAGACCAGTAGTATCAGAAAATGGATATCAGTAGGAATAGTGTGTCTTTCTTTTCTTTTCTTCCTTTTTTTTTTTTAAAGAGAAATCTATAGTGTTGAAAAGGTACTCAGCCCTTGCTGAGTGACCTGCTGTGAAATTAAGTGCTTATGTTGGGTCATGGTATCAAGGCCAGGTGGCCTGCGTAACCTGTCATTTCTTCATCTAAGGCACTGGGGGGTTTCATCCTATCTCAGGACAGAAGCCCACGAGGAAACACAAACTTTGCTCCTGCAACCTTGTGCCCTCTTGGTGAGAGAAGACTTTCATTTTCTCTGAGAGGTGATTCTGACACAAAGAAGGGCACCCTCCTGCCACATTCTACAGAAAGGGAAATGGGGCACTCTGTTCTTAGGATACTAAGTGAGATTTCTGCCAGATATCTAGTGATGCTGAGTCAAATGTGCAGGCAGCTCAGGGTAACAGTACATGCATAGTGGAGGAGTTGTGGGGGATTCAGACGTTATCATGGCTCAGTGAGAAGGGGTTTGGGGCTGGGAAGTTTTAACTTTCTGTCATCTCTTTATCAGCCTGCCTAGGATTCAGTGAGTGAAGAGGCTTTCTTAAATTTTAGACTCTTGATGACAAATTGCTATATATTTGGTAAAGTGGTAGAGTTTATGATCCTTACTAATAGGTTCACCTTGGACAAATCTCTTAATCTTTTGTGTTCTGATCCTTTCTTTGTAAAGCGAGAATTACATAATGGTGTAATTATAGACTTGCTAGATTATCATTTTGAAAATAAGTCTTAGCATGCAATAAAGCACTGATAATGACTGTTCATTTGTGTGCTTTCCTATGACTATTAAAGATTGAAACACTAGGTGTGTATCCCAGAACTCATAGTTATGGGAATCCAAAGATCTGAACTAATTTCCCTGGGTTGAACTTAAGGTATATGTATGCACTACTTTGAGAGGCTCTAAGAGAGAATATATTCCTAGTATTTTCCTGCTTCTGATACTTCTGTTTTTCATTTGGGTCATAGGTGTATTCATCTTACCATGGCCTCTGTAATCATAATACTTTCTCCTCTTCTGGATGTGATACAATCATCCTTAGCATTTTATTTATAAAGTCACTAGTGATTGTATTTAGAGACAACTTAAGAAACTAAGATAATCTCCCTATCTCAAGATTCTTAACATCATCCCATCTACAAATAAAGTAAAATGTGATGGCTTCTATTATTGAGACCTGGTAAGGTTGTGGTCTTGCAGCATAAATAGTGTGTTATTAGATTTGTTTGACTTTCTGATTGTTACAATAATTTTTTACTCATGAAAATGGCACAAAAATCTACCTCAAAGTCCGTTGGAAGTCACATACTGAAATATGAATGGAGAATATATTTGATGCTCATAATAAACCGAGCATCTCAGCTTATTCTGTTCCTCTAAAATTCCATACACATGCTCACATACCCTGGATAGAACTTGAACTTTTGTATACTGATGATTTGAAGCTAGGATTTCTTTGGAAATATAATACACACACACACACACACACATACACACACAGTTACATTCTTAATATACATATATTCTTAATATAAACTATATGTTTGTTGTATAGATTATATAGATATCCTCTACATATATGTCAATATAACATATATGTGATTGATGAAGACATAGATAAAATGTAGTTTCTGAGAATACACATATATACACATATATATCTTAATCTTACTCTCCATATATATATGTATATATGTACATATACATATATACATATATATATGTGCAAAACAATATAAACCTTGGTTTCCAAACCAAGTCTTTTTCAAAGCCGCATTGCTTGACCCAATCACAAATTCTTCACAAAGGCACCTTTCCTGTCCTTTACAATCTCTTGTATGTTTTTGGAGGAATACTTGGGGAAGAATGAAAACTGAATTGCTTACTTAACCCAGAACTCTTAATGACTCTAAGCTTCTAAGATGTCACAAGGAACTGATAAGACAAGTCTATGACTAGCTGTGAAAACACACAAAGTACACAGTGACCATTGGATAATTTAATCCCCCAAGAACCATCATTTTCTGCTTTGGAAGACAGTAAGAGAAATTTTCCTTGCCTTTCTAACATCCAGTTTCTTTGCATTCTCACCAACAGTGATGTATTAGTTTCCTGGGGCTGCCATAACAGAGTAACACAAATTGAGTGGCTTAAAACAACAGGGATTTATTGTCTCAGTTCTGGAGAATAACAGCCTGAAATTAAAGAATCAGCAGGGCTATGTTTCCTCAGTAGATTGCAAGAAAAAATATTTTTATTTTTATTTTTTGGTCTCTGGTCTCTTCTAACACAGGTGAGCAGAAATCCTTGGCAATCTTAGTTTAGAAACGTACTATGTCAGCCCTACCTCCTGCCTCTGTCTTACTATGGCTGCATTCTCTTCATGTCTATGTCAGATTTTCCTTTATCTTATGAGGCCCCAAGATTCCGTGAATTAGTCAAGGACTAACCTAATGATCATATTAAGTAGATTATGTACAAAACTCCTATTTTCCAATAAGATGATATCCACATATATTGGAAGTTAGAGTGTAAATATAACTTTGGGAGCAGGAAGTGTGACAACTCAATGCAGAGCAAGCATCCTGATTTTCTTTGGATAAACTGCTTGAATCCCTTTGTTAAGTCCAAATTTTCAATACTGTGGAGTAACTCCATCCTTATTTTTCAGGAGGGAGTTTATCTAATTTATTGAGTGAGCCCTGTCTATCTATGTGTATATATTTGAATCAAATTCACCAAAACATTAAAATGTTTGCAATGGTTTTTGAGAAAAGTATAATTTACTTCCTTGGAAGCCATCTAACTAGTACTATAGGCATCTGACAATGGATAAGCCCAAAATATGAGGTGCTGAAGAACAGGACACCTTGATTAGATGTTATCATGTGCATCCAGTCTTTGACACAATCTCACCACTAGACGTCCTACTTCTTGAAAATAAGTTATTTTTCCATTTAAGCAAATGTACTGTAGTTTTTTTTCTTTCAACAGAAGTATCACAACTCTGTTGGGCAGAAGTTGGAGAGTCAGTCATCATGTCCCTAGTAGATACCTAAGACTGACAGCAGCTGCAACTTATTGAATGGCTTCTAATTGACCATCTTGATACTTCCTATGGTTAGGTCATTTAATCGTTCAACAAGCCTCAGAACTATTATGTCTATCCTATAAATGAGGGAGTTGAGGTAAGAAAATAAAAAAAGAAGGAAGCAGATCCTCATTCTGAATTTAGACAGTGATTAAGTGGCATACTGATCATTCAAATTCTTCATCCTGACTCCAGACTTACTCTTAGCTCCTCTGTGGCCACTTCCTTCTTTGCTATCAGACCCATGCAGTATAGCTTTAGAAAAGGACAGCTATGTGATATATAGGACAGCCACTGATATTATTCAATTCCCCAATTATCCCTACTTTCACCATTTCCCTCTCCCCTTCATTCTTCTTATTGCTATGTACTAAATCAATACAAGCTTAGCAACTTAAAAAGTACATATTTATGTCTTATAGTTTTTATGGACAAGAAGTAACTGAATCTTCTGCTCAGGCTCATTTGGTTGAAATTGAATCATGAGTTTGGCTACATTATGCGTTTATTTAAAAATATTATTTCTACATATGCTATATGTGTGGATATGCACATTTGTATGTGTATGCATGAACATGTATCCACATGTATGTGTAGGCTAGAGGACAACCTTGAGTGTTGTTCCTCCTCAGACATCATGGACTTTATATTTTAAGAGAGTCTCTCACTAAGTTTGGGCTCATCAATTAGACTAGCAAGTGGCTAGCAAGACAGCTTCAGAAATATTCAGCTCTCTAACACTGTGGTTATAAATTCAAAACTGTGACTGGCATTTTTAATGGCTTCTGGGTATCAGACTCATGTCTTCAACATTGCAAAATAAGAGGTTTAATGATGGAGCCATCTCTACAATCCTATGTATTTGTGTTTCTTTAGGGAGATTGATGTTCTTTTCCATATTTGCATGGTTATTCATAAAAGTCACTTCACTTCAGGCATTGCACTGAGGCTTCCAGTGCTCAATGTCTGCCGGATATTTCTAGTCATGTGACCAGCTTAATAGTATGTTGTTTTGCTTCTTTAAGTCTCTCAGGTAACTGTCCTAACTTGGCTATCTAACAACTTTAGGGAGAGGCCAACTCATCACTTTCACAAGCTTCACACTTTAAGGGAAAGGAATTACACAGTGGTTTGCATACATACTCCCCATTCCTTATCCATGATGAAATAGACTCACAGAGGCCATGCTTGCCTTAGCATTGTCAGTGATCTCAAAAGAGAACAGAACACAAATCTCTCACTCCTCACTGAAATGCAGAGGACAAACATGGCAATGCGTATAAACATCAGGGAATTAAAGACCTGGTGATTATTGAGAATTTCTAAATTGAAAGGGATTCAAGGTCACCCTTGTCTAAAAGTATTACCTACGTGGATGTGGTTAAATTGGGCAGAAACCACCTTGCAGAATGCTTATTACAGTTAGTTACAGCTCATTAAGACTGCTTTGTGAGTAACTCTATTAATGTTTCTGAATTGCTGTTGCTTAGGGGGTCAGTCTCACTAAATACAGCCTGCTATAGAAACTTTTTTTTTTCTTTTTTGGTAAAAATCCATTTGGACAAGTACTTAAGCTCAGCCCAAATTTATTAGCCTGAATTCAAAGAGGATTCTTAATTCTAAATCTGTTTAAAATGGGTATTAGTTAAAATAGGTTTGTTTTTCATTAAAAGGGAATTTCCATGAAAGAGTGACCTTAAATTACTTTTCTAAAAATTTAACTAGAGTCTGCCTAAGAGAATAGGAGGTAAATAAGCACACTGTATTATTGAGTAATTTTTATCTTTTGTTTATATTAAGTCCTCACAGCAAGACTATCATTACTGCAAAGAAATTCACATTATTAGATTGCTAGCTCTAAGCACTGCAACAGAAACCAAATGCAAGCGCTTTAGCGACGATATTCAAGCATAGATCTCTGAGGAAATTTCAGTGATCATTCAGAATTATTTCAATTATTAATTGTGGCCATTTTTATTCTCTCCGTTAATTTTATTTTAGACTATTCTGTGTGGGAAGAAGCCAGTGTGATCTGGGAGAATTTGATCTTATACAGAAGCTATAAAATTAGTATTGATCACTGTCAGTGGCCCCTTATCCATTCAAATGCAATATCAGAAAAGCAGTTATCGTATATGCATATTATGCTGTCATTCTTTCTTAGCCCTGATTATATTGACATGTTATTGACTTAGAGCAAATGTGTTCCTAACTCTGCCTTCCCCGCCTTCCAAAAAACTCTGGTGCTTCAGCCATTCTTGCTGACTGCAGATTATATGGAGATTATATGGAGAATACATTTATATATGTAGTTTTCTGATCCTCCTTGGGTATGAGAAGGGTGACAATTAGCATGCTAATGTCTCTTGCCCCAAGAATTCTCAGAAGGCTTGTGATGTGGAAATTACATTATAAATTACATCCCTCCTATATAAGGGTCTCTGGTCACTCTCTCAGTATATTTCCAGGTGAATTGGTAAAGCCCCGATTTCTCCTTGCTTATTGCTGCCCTGTATTTTGCCCAAACCCATTCTTATCACCTTTTGCTCTTGTGATTATAACCACTTTTCCCTTAGTGATTACTTGGATCACTGTTCTTTCTTCAAAGCTTTGCTTTTTTCCATCTTCAAATGGATAACCAATTGCCTGCCTCAGGTGGAAACCTCTTTTAATGACAGCAGGGAGAAATGATCCCTGTCCTAGAAAGGAAAGAGGAAAGTGTCCAGAAATCAGGAACATTGGTTTGGGAGAGAATTCTACCTGAGCATTACTACTCAAATGTCTGACTACTTGTCTTAGTCAGTTTCTACTACAGTGATCAGGCAATTTTTAAAAAGGAAAACAATTGGGGTCGGGTTACAGAAGTTTACTTCATTGTCATTGTGACCAGAAGCATAGTGCCATGCAGGTAAACATGGTGTTAGAGAGGTAACTGAGATTTGCACATCCAGACTGGCAAGCAGCAGAGAGGGACACTGGATCTAATTTGGACATTTGAAACCTTAAAGCTCACTCACAGTGATACACTTCCTCCAACAAGGCCACACCTACTTCAACGAGGTCATATATTTTAATAATGCCACCCCTAATGGCTAAATAGTCAAATATCTGACCCTATAGGGGCCAATTTTATTCAAACCACCATACTACTACATTCGTATAAATGACAGCACAATTCCTTAGAGACTAAAATTGTCTTTGAATGTGCTTGAAGACAGGTCATTTTAATACTCAGAGTATCCACTATAAAAAAAATTTTCAGGAAAATCTATAGGAGGATTTGATTCTAGCAGTCATGAGTTTAGCCTTCACTGATTTGGGAGTTCTAACAGTAGTTTTCTATATGTTAAGTCCTAGTTCACACTGACCACTGCATGGCTTGGATTGGATTTCTTAGATGCATTCTCAGAATTTCTATAAGTGGATTTATTGGAGTCTGTACAATTGAGATGAGGGAGAAGGTAACTCATAATGGAGTAGCCAATTGGACCTCAGCCAACCTCATAGTGAGTTAGAGTGGCATTTCAGAGTACTTGGAAGTTAAAACGAAGACCATAGGCTTTTTTTTTTTCTTTTGAAAAATATTTATTGAGTATAAATAAATGTCCTATATATTAAATAGCAAGAAATATTAATTATTCATTACAAATCAGGTTACTATATTGAGGAAACCATGGAATCAAAATAGTAACTCATGATACAATAGTGATAGTTTATTCCAACAGTAGAGTAATGACTTGCGCACGTGACACAATAAAACCTACCAAAAGAGGCCATCACCTAAACCCATCTACAATATCACAATAAACAGTTGTACTGAAGCATACTATTAACAGTCTCAATCTCATCAGTAATTTTCATCTTATCAATGTATCATCATACTGAGACTGTACTTACACTACCATAGAATTTAGAGTCTCATCTCCTTGGTTTAATTTCAGATATTGTTAATGAAGGAAAACAAGTAGTACAAAGGCAAAGGTACTTTTCAGTTTGTCCTTCCGAAGAAGAAGAAAAAAAAATTTTAGTAAAGACAGTTTCCCCCATGTAATGAATTCCTTAAAGGGGGGAAAAACACAGGAGCAGTGTGATTAGCTCTTCCTTCAAAGAAAGGAAAGAAACCTAAATCTATTTGGCAAATTGGGAAATATTTCCTAATCCTGGAATACTTTTAAAAAAAAAATCACGTGCTAGAATGCTGCAAGCCTACAAAGCTGGAATCTACGGCAGTCCAAATTCATCCACCAGCATTCTGCTCTTGTTTTTCTGTGCCAGTGGGAACACCTTCTGGAATTGCAGGTGCGGAAGCTGCTTCGTCCAAGTAAGAGCTATCTTCATCAGGCAGAAGCTCCTCGCCCAGCTCATCCAACTCTGTTTCCAGGTTGTCCTCATCTAATTCTGCGGTGCCGTAGGTACGGCCCAGTGCTTCCTGGATCTCGTTTGTATCTTACATCGTATCTTCCAGCTGGTCTTGTAAATCCTCAATCTGGTCAATTTTTACTTCCTTGTATGCCTTATTCATTTCCTTTACTCCCAATTTCATGGCATCAACTGTGGTCTTGGTGTCCTTCAGTGACTGGATGATGTCATTAGCATGCTCCATGTTAAAGGACTATTGGACAAGGTTGTCTTGCTGCTGCTCATACACCCGCTTTTGCTTTAAAACCATCAGGGCTTTCTGTTTGACCATGTTCTTAGCAGGACCCTCTCTCATCTTCTTGATTTGATCCTTATATTCACTAGTTCAGCATCTAAGAGGGAAATCTTTTTGTCATTGTATACTACCCTGCTATCCACTGTCCCAATGCAGTCAGTCAGGATAGGTGGCAGAGTCTCCGGTTTTGTTTTTCCGAAAAAATCATTTCGGTTCATCTTGGTTGGTAGCGAGGAAACCCAAAAACTGGAGGAAAACCAGAAACGGGAGTGTAGTCACTCTGGTTTCAATTTGACCATAGGCTTTGGATCATTAGTTAATTTAGCTATTTACAACTTTTTAAAAAAATTGGATATTTTCTTTATTTACATTTCAAATGTGTTCCCCTTTCCAGGTCCCTCCTTCAGAAGTCCCCTATCCCACCCCCTCTCCCTCTGTCTCTATGAGGATGCTCCCCCACCCACCCATTCCAATCCTCCCGCCCCGGCATTCCCCTAAACTGAGGCATCGAACACCCTCAGGCCCTTAGGCCTCTCCTCCCACTAATGTCCAACAAGGCCATCCCCAGCCACATATGTGACCAGCACCATGGGTCGCTCTATATGTATTCTTTGGTTGGTGGTCTAGTCCCTGGGAACTCACGGGGGTCTGACCTGTTGATAATGTTGCTCCCTCTATGGACTGCAAACCCCCTTAGCTCCTTCAATCCCTACTCCAACTCCTCCATTGGGGACCCCCAAGCTCAGTCCAATGTATTTACAACTTTTAGTCATAATATTCATGTTAGTACTTTGTCACAAAAGAAAGAGAAAGAACCCTTAAGTATAATAGTTGCTCTACAATTAAGTATCAGAATGAATATCCTTACTAACCTGAATACCTATGATATTGTGAGTCTGTAATTCAACATCTTGAAAGAGGACAGAATTTTCATATGGTCTGAACAAACGTACTTCACTCAAAGTACTACTTCAAATGTATACACCTGTCAAGGAATAAATGACAGTGAACAGATACTCAGAAACTAGCAAACATTAAATCCAAGTTATCTCCCTTAGACTAGAAACAGCAAAAGGTACAAAGAGAATTACTGACGCCCAATGAGAAGCAGAGATACAGAGAATGGTCTACATCTTCAGGGCTTATAGACCTGGTTATCTAGAGCTGTGAACAGAGGTGTCCTGTATCATATCTGATGCGTTCTTGGAGGTCAATGTATCTAGCAGTCATCCAATGAACAAGTCTCACTAGATCCAGAAATGAACCCACACACCTATGGGCACTTGATTTTTGACAAAGGTGCTAAAACAATCCAGTAGAGAAAAGACAGCATTTCAACAAATGGTGCTGGCTCAACTGGCGGTTAGCATGTAGAAGAAAGCAAATTGATCCATTCTTATCACCTTGTGCAAAGCTCAAGTCCAAGTGGATCAAGGACTTCCAATTAAAACCAGATACACTGAAACTAATAGAAAAGAAAGTGGGGAAGACCCTGGAGCACATGGGCACAGGGGAAATTTTCCAGAACAGAACACCAATAGCTTATGCTCTAAGATCAAGAATTGACAAATGGGACCTCATGAAATTACAAAGTTTCTGTAAGGCAAAGGACACTGTCAATAGGACAAAACAGCAACCAACAAATTGGGAAAAGATCTTTACAATCCTATATCCGATAGAGGGCTAATATCCAATATATACAAAGAATTCAAGAAGTTAGATTCCAGACAACCAAATAATCCTATTAAAAAATGTGGCACAGAGCTAAACAAAGAATTCTCAACTGGGAAATACCAGATGGCTGAGAAGCACCTAAAGAAATGTTCAACATCCTTAGTCATCAGAGAAATGCAAATCAAAACAACCCTGAGATTCCACCTCACACCCATCAGAATGGCTAGGATAAAAGCTCAGGAGACAGTAGATGCTGGAGAGGTTGTGGAGAAAGAGGAACACTCCTTCATTGTTGGTGGGATTGCAAGATGGTACAACCACTCTGGAAATCAGTGTGGCAGTTCCTCAGGAAATTGGACATAGTACTACGAGAGGACCCAGCTATACCACTCCTGGGCATATACCCAGAAGATGCTCCAACATGTAATAAGGACACATGCTCCATTATGTTCATAGCACCCTTATTTATAATAGCTAGAAACTGGAAAGAACCCAGATATCCCTCAACAGAGGAATGGATACAGAAAATGTGGTACATGTACACAATAGAGAACTACTCAGCTATTGAAAACAATGAATTTATGAAATTCTTAGGGACATGAATGGATCTGGAGAGTATCATCCTGAGTGAGGTAACCCAATCACAAAAGAACACACATGGTATGCATTCTCTGATAAGTGGATATTAGCCCAGAAGATCTAACTACACAATGTACAATCCACAAACCACAAGAAATTCAAGAAGGAAGACCAAAGTGTATATACTTGGTTCCTTCTTAAAAGGGGGATCAAAATACCCATGGAAGGAGTTGCAAAGACAAACTATGGAGCAGAGACTGAAGGAAGAACAATCCAGTGACTGTTCCACCTGGGGATCCTTCCCATATTCAATCACCAAACCCAGACAATATTATGGATGCCAGCAAGTGCTGGCTTACTAGAGTCTGATATAGCTGTCTCCTGAGAGGCTCTGACAGTACCCGACTAATACAGAAGTAGAGGCTCACAGCCATCCATTGGACTGAGTACAGGGTCCCCAATGAAGGAGCTAGAGAAAGGATCCAAGGAGCTGAAGGGTTTGTAGCCCCTTAGGAAGAACAACAATATGAATTAACTAGTACCCTCAGAGCTCCCAGGAACTAAACCACCAACCAAAGAGTACACATGGTGGGATTAATGGCTCCAGCAGCCTATGTATAGCAGAGGATGGCCTAGTTGGTCATCAATGGGAGGAGAGGCCCTTGGTCCTGTCAAGGTTTATGCCCCAGTGTAGGGGAATGCCAAGGCCAGGAAGTGGGAGAGGTTGGGTTGGTGAGCAGAGGCAGGGAGGAGGGAACAAGAATTTTTGTTTGTTTTTGTTTTTTGTTTTTAATTAATTTAATTAATTTATTTTTTGAGGGGAAACTGGGAAAGGAGATATCATATGACATGTAAATAAAGAAAATATCTAATAAAAATTGAAAAAAAAAGAGTTGTAACGTACAGGATGAGAAGAAAAGACTGGAGAACTCGGAGATGAGAATAAACAAATCTCACTCCTCTCCCTCAAAATGAAGAAAGAAAAAAATATACAAATTACATTTCTACTGATAAAATTAGGCAATTTATCTAATACTTTGAGAAATAATCTTTAATTGAAACATTTGATAAAGAGACTCAGCCAGCTGAGGTTTCGAAGTCTAAAGGCAGAACTTCATCAACTGATTTTTGTTTTATTTTACTTTCCTCTTTGGAATAAGCCCTTGGTAATGAAATGTTGAAAGAAAAGAGTATTTTTAATTGCTAATCTTGTGTTATAACCACCAGTCCATTTTTACTTGTTGGGCAGATGCCATACCAAAAAAAAAAAGGCTGTTTTTGAGAGCATGGCAATTATAGCTACTACAGGAACCGCTGGGGGAATAACTGAAAGAAACAATTATAGCTGAACGTTCAGTGTGTTGTGTGTGGTTTTTGCAGTACAACACTCATTAAATGATAGTCACATGGTTAAACCTTATACATATTTTTTTCCAAATTTACCCCCTAAGGGGCAAATTATCAGTGCCGTTCTGAATATCATTATTGCAACTATTAGTCTTTGTGTGCATAATTCCCCATCCATGATGTTTACTCTTTCCTCCTTAGTGTTCCTTTGAAAAGTGGCACAATTACAATATTTTCATTAAGCAATGGTTTACACAGATAATTAAACAAATAAACATACTCTTATACCATGCCTTTTCAATATTTCCAATCTTTGCCCAACTCCGTGATCTCCAGATGAATAAAGCCATCCGAGATGCTCATAATTTTTTTTTCTTTAACAAAGGTGTCACCTGGAAGATTAATAGAGCTAATCAATTAGAGATGCAATCAGCTGTTTACTTTCACTGGCACCATCAGAAAGTATGCCACAATAACAGAATAATAACAGCTTCTCTGCTTTTACATAGGAAGAGCGGGTAGCAACAGTCTATTTTCACATTGGGAAGATTTTGAAAATATTTGCCACAACTGACTTTCCCACTGAGAAAACATTTAAGTTAATTTAGTATTTAGTGTATTAACGGGATGAGTTAAAATTCACATGATTTTACATATTTCTAATACATACTACTCTAAAAGGGCTAAATCCTATAAAGAGTGACTGTAAGAAAATATCAAAATATAGATTTTATTTTCACAGGAATATAATTTTAGGGTAATGTTGAAAAATAGGCTTGTTTTACCAATTAAAAAATCTGAGTCTCAGAAATATTACATGCTTTTCAAGGTCTCATAACAGGTTTCTGCCAGAGGCAGAGTGATATAACAGGCACAATCCTAAATATCAGCACTGTGTCTTGTCTTCTATTCAGCATGACTCTCCCAATGGCCCGGGAAGGTCTCCTTAAAGAAACAATTCCTTTTTGCCTACTGCTCTCTGCCATATTCTACTGAGGTGTTAGGGACAGTCAGTTGGGCAAGACAGAACCCAGTTGGGAGAGGAGCTCAGCATTAGTTAGGGAGAGAGTGGTGTTTGCTATCTATTAAGCACTGTACACCTTAGGTGCTACCTCTCCTCCTGGTTTCTTGTCCTCAGTGTAGTCATCAGCTACCTCTAATACACTGGTCCCTGCCCCTTATGATATGATTCTTGGT
>NW_022196894.1:52540016-52551189 GCF_008632895.1 Mastomys coucha | reverse complement strand
TCTGCTGGCTTTCAGCATTTTCATGCCACCCAGTTAATCTTGTTTTCTCTTCAAGTGTCTTTTGCAGTGATGGCTGCTCATGTGCCACCACTTCTGACTTTCAAGTGGCGGTATACTGACAATGTAGTTCCTGAATGTGGAAACTGCTCTGCTGAAGAGAGAATACACAAGAACTTGCTGCCCATTTGTCAGGCTTGCCAGAGGATTAGTATAGTGTTTCTACTTATGTTCTGACCCTCCCATACTTTTGGAGAAAGGAGTGTCAGTGATGTCCCCTGAGTGTTACTCCCTACAGATCTACTAGCCAGTAGAATCCATGGGCATGTAGCAACCCCTGAGATGTAAGAAGGTCACATCTAACATATGGTAGAACTCCTTTCTTCCACTTTCATATGAAGGCACACAAAGAGAATGAGGACATTAGAAGGAAATACATCCTGATTATGTTTAGAATTTTCCAGTCAATTATGAGCAGAGGTACTGTCCTACCCTAAACTCCCTCAATAATAATTAGCTAGAATCCAGAGTTACATCTGGAGCAGCTGATCAACACTGAAGCCTCTTGAAAAAGGTCTTTAGGCCACCTGGCAATGCTCTGGGAGAGACAGTAGGCACCTGGGTTTCTCCTCTTTCTCTTATTCACAGGTTCCTGCTGTCATGTGGTACCACAGACTTGATACAACAAGGCCAGTCAACAGTCATAGCCTTTCTCTGAAATTGTGAGAAAAAAAACCCCAAACTTCTCTTTAAGTTGATTAAGTCTGGTATTTATTATAACACAGAAATTGACTGACACTGAGAATAATTAGCCACAACATGCTGATAACTACAAGAAGTTATTACTTTTTGTCTATCTGGTGTTACAGTAGAGCCTATACTTTTCCTGTTTATGCTCTTTGAACAAGCATCCTTTTTTTTAAAATTGGATATTTTATTTATTTACATTTCAAATGCTATCTCCTTTCCCGGTTTCCCCTCTGCAACCCCACTTTCCCATCACACCTTACCCTGCTTCTATGAGGGTGCTCCCCTACCCACCTACCCACACCCACCTCATCACATCTAACTGTACTACCCCACACAAATCGACATGTAGTTCAAATAATATTTAAAATGGCTACATCATCTGTAAGTACTTTCCAGTAAATTCCAGCATGTGCTTAATATTTGTCTTAAAAATCAAGATTGGCCTTCCAGTCTGAGCCAGTGCCCTGAGCAGACCTTGGGTGCTAACTCCACACCAAGTTCAACAACACCCATAGGAAGCTTGACTCCCAAGTGCTCTAACATGTCCAGGATCACAGGATCTCAGGAGCTTGGTCATACTAGATTTCAGAATCCCAGATGCAGCTTGACTCCCAGGAGCTCTGACACACCCAGGATCTCAAGACCACAGGATCCCAAAATCACAAGATCATAGAGACAGCTGGACTCTGAAGTGTTCTGACACAAACAGGATCATAGGAGGGACAGGCTCCAGTCAGAGACAGCTAGGGCAAGTAGCACTATATATAGCCAGATGGCAGGAGGCAAGTACAAGAACATATGCAACAGAAACCAAAGCTAATTGGCATCATAAGAACCCAGTTCTCCTACCATAGCAAGTCCTGGATACCCCATCACACCTGAAAAGCAAGATTCTGAATTAAAATCACTTCTCATGATGATGACAGATGACTTTAAGAAGGATATAAATAACTCCCTTAAAGAAAAACAGGAGAACACAGGTACACAGGTAGAAGGACTTAAAGAGGAAACACAAAAATCCCTTAAAGAATTACAGGAAACCTAACTAAACAGGTAAAGTTATTGAACAAAACCATCCAGGATCTAAAAATGGATATAGAAACAATAATGAAATCACAAAGGGATACAACCCTGGAGATAAAAAATATAGGAAAGAGATATAAGAGAGAATCTCAGGTGCAGAAGATACTATAGAAAACAATGGCACAACAGTCAAACAAAACACAAAATGCAAAAAAAATCCTAATCCAAAGCAGCCAGGAAATCCAGGACACAATGAGAAGACCAAACCTAAGGATGATAGGTATAGAAGAGAGCAAAGATTCCCAACTTAAAGGGCCAGTGAATATCTTCAACAAAATTATAGAAGAAAATTTTTTTAACCTAAAGTAAGAGATGCTATGAACATACAAGAAGCCTGCAGAACTCCAAATAAACTGGACCAGAAAAAAATTCCTCCTGTCTCATAATAATCAAAACACCAAATGCACAAAACAAAGAAAGAATATTAAAAGCAGTAAGGGAAAAAAGTCAAGTAACATATAAAGGCAGGCCTATCAGAATTGCATCAGACTTCTCACAAGAGACTAAGAAAGCTAGATGATCCTAGGCAGATCTAATACAGACTCTAAGAGAACACAAAGGCACAGATCATTAAAACACAAACTAAACAGAGACACAGTAAAACTAACAGAAGTTATGAACCAAATGGATTTAACAGATATCTATAGAACATTTCATCCTAAAACAAAAGAATATTCTTCTCAGCACCTCATGGTACCTTCTCCAAAACTGATCTTATAATCTGTCACAAAACAGGCCTCAACAGATACAAGAAGATTGAAATAATCCCATGCATCCTATGAGATCACTGCAGACTAGGACTCGTCTTCAATAACAACAAAAATAATGGAAAGCACATATATACATGGAAACTGAACAATGCTCAACTCAATGATAACCTGGTCAAGGAAGAAATGAGGAAAGAAATTAAAGATGTTTTAGAATTTAATGAAAATGAAGGTACAACATATCGAAATTTATGAGACACAATGAAAGCAGTACTAATAGGAAAACTCATAGCTCTGAGTGCCTCCAAAAAGAAACTGGAGAGAGCATAGGCTAGCAGCTTGACAGCATACCTGAAAGCTCTAGAACAAAAAGAAGCAAATATTCCCAAGAGTAGATGGCAGGAATTATCAAACTCAGGGCTGAAATCAACCAAGTAGAAACAAAAAGAACTATGCAAAGAATCAAGAAAACCAGGAGCTGGTTCTTTGAGAAATCAACAAGATAGATAAACCCTTAGCCAGACTAACCAGAGAGCACAGAGACAGTATCCTAATTAACAAAATTAGAAATGAAAAAGGGGGCATAACAACAGAAACCAAGAAAATTAAAAAAAATCATCAGCTCCTACTACAAAAACCTATACTCAACAAAAACAAAAAATCTGAATGAAATGGACAATTTTCTACAGAAACTTAAATCAGGATCAGATAAACCATCTAAACAGTTCCATAACCCCTAAAGAAATAGCAGCAGTCATTAAAAGTCTCCCAACCAAAAATACAAGTAAATAAATAAAAAGCCCAGGACTAGATAGTTTTAGTGCAGAATTCTATCAGACCTTCAAAGAAGACCTAATGCCAATACTCTGCAAACTAATTCACAAAATAGAAACAGAAAGAACACTATCTAATTTGTTCTATGAAGCCACAATTATGCTCATACCTAAACCACACAAAGACCCAACAAGGAAACAAAGAGAACTTTGAACAATATCCTTTATGAATATTGATGTAAAAATATTCAATAAAATTCGCACAAATTGAATCCCAGGACACATTAAAACAATCATCCATCATGATCAGTAGGCTTCATTACAGAGTTGAAGGGATGGTTAAATAGACAGAAACCCATCAACATAATCTACTATATAAATGAACTCAAAGAAAAAAAACACATTACCATCTCATTAGATTCTGAGAAATCATTTGACAAAATTCAACACCCCTTCATGGTAAAATTCTTGGAAAGATCAGAAATTCAAGGCCTAAACATTGTAAAAGCAATGTACAGCAAACCAGTAGCCAACATCAAACTAAATGGAGAGAAATTCGAAGCAATCCTACTAAAATCAGGAACTAGACAAGGCTGTCCACTCTCTCCCTACCTATTCAGTATAGTACTCAATGGCCTAGTCAGAGCAATTAGACAGCAAAAGGAGGTCAAAGGGATATAATTAGAAAGGAAGAAGTCAAAATATCACTAATTGCAGATGATATGATAGTATACTTAAGTGGCCCCAAAAATTCCACCAGAGAACTCCTACAGCTAATAAACAACTCAGCAGTGTCTGAATAGAAAATTTACTCAAACAAATCTGTAGCCTTCCTCTACCCAAAGGATAAAAATGGTGAGAAAGAAATTAGGGGAAAGACACTCTTCACAATAGTCACAAATAATGTAAAATACCTTGGTGTGACTCTAACCAAACAAGTGAAAGATCTGTATGACAAGAAGTTCAAGTTTCTGAAGAAAGAAATTGAAGAAGATCTCAGAAGATGGAAAGATCTTCCATGCTCATGGATTGGCAGGATTAATACAGTAAAGATGGCCATCCTGACTATAACAATCTACAGATTCAATGCAATCCTCATCAAAGTTCAAACTCAATTTTTCATATAGTTAGAAAGAGCAATTCTCAAATACATTTGGAATAACATAAAACCCAGGATAGCTAAAACTATTCTCAACAATAAATGAACTTCTCGGGTTCTCGGGGAATCACCATCTCAGACCTAAAGCTTTACCACAGAGCAATTGTGATAAAAACTGCATGGTACTGGTATAGTGACAGGCAGGTAGATCAATGGATTACAAATGAAGATGCAAAAATGAACCCACATACCTATGGTCCCTTGCTCTTTGACAAGGAAGCTAAAAGCATCCATTGGGAAAAAGACCGCATTTTCAACAAATGGTGATGGTTAAACTGGTGGCCAGCATGTAGAAGAATGTAAATCAATCCATTCCAGATACACTGAAACTAATAGAACAGAAAGTGAGAAGAGCCTCGAACGCATGGGCACAGAGAAAAATTTCCTGAACAGAACACCAATGGCTTCTTCTCTAAGATCAAGAATCGACAAATGGGGCCTCATAAAATTTCAAAGTTTCTGTAAGGCAAAGGACACTGTCAATAGGACAAACAGCAACCAACAAATTGGGAAAAGATCTTTACCAATCCTATATCTGATAGAGGGCTAATATCCAATATATACAAAGAACTCAAGATGTTAGACTCCAGAGAACCAAATAACCCTATTAAAAAATGGGGTACAGAGCTAAACAAAGAATTCTCAATTGATGAACACTGAATGGCTGAGAAGCACTTAAAGAAATGTTCAACATCCTTAGTCATCAGGGAAATGCAAATCAAAATAACCCTGAGATTCCACCTCACACCAGTCAGCATGGCTAAGATTAAAAACTCAGGTGACAGCAGATGCTGGAGAGGTTGTGGAGAAAGAACACTCCTCCATTGTTGGTGAGATTGCATGCTGGTACAACCACTCTGGAAATCAGTTTGGCAGTTCCTCGGGCAACTGGACATAGTATTATTGAAGGACCCAGCAATAACACTCCTGGGCAGCTACCCACAAGATGCTCCAACATGTAATAAGGACACATGCTCCATTATGTTTGTAGCAACCTTCTTTATAATAGCCAGAAGCTGGAAAGAACCCAGATATCCTTCAACAGAGCAATGGATACATAAAATGTGGTACATTTGTCCAATGAAGTACTACTCAGCTATTGAAAACAATGAATTCAAGAAATTCTTCAGCAAATGGATGGAACTAGAAAATATCCTGAGTGAGGTAACCCAATCACAAAAGAACACACATGGTATGCTAACTCACTGATAAGTGCATATTATCTCAAAAGCTTGGAATACCCAAGATTCAGTTTGAAGACCATATGAAGCCAAAGAAGAAGGAAGTGTGGATGCTTCAGTCCTTCTTAGAAGGGGTAACAAAATACTCAAGGGAGGAAATATGGAGACAAGGTGTGAAACAGAGACTGAAGGAAATGCCATCCAGAGAGTGCCCTACCTGGGGATCCATCCCATATAGTCACCAAACCCAGACACTATTGTGGACACCACAAAGTGCTTGCTGAAAGAAACCTGATATATTTGTATCCTGAGAGACTCTGCCAGAGCCTGATAAATACAGAGGCGAATGCTCAAAGCTAACCATTGGACTGAGCACTAGGTTCCCAATGGAAAAGTTAGAGAAAAAACTGAAGGAGCTGAAGGGGTTTACAACCCCATAGGAAGAACAACAATATCAACCAGACCCCTCAGAGCTCCCAGGGACTAAACTACCAGCCAGGGAGTACACATGCAGGGACACATTGCTCCAGCTGCATATGAAGTAGAAGATGGCCTTCTCAGGCGTTAATGGGAGAAGAGACCCTTGGTCCTATGAAGGAAGGCAGGGAAGCTGGAGTGGGTGGGTGGGGGAACACCCTCATAGAAGCAGGGGGAGGGGTGGGATAGGGGTTTTCCGGGGGGAAACCGGGAAAGGGGATAATATTTGAAATGCATATAAAGAAAATATCCAATAAAAAAAAGAAAAAATCAAGATTGATAAGTCTGGTAAACTTTATATTTTACTTGTTTTAATTAATTATGTATGGTTTTCTGTAGGCTATTTACTGATAGTCAATGAAAAATCTAGCACATCAATTTCCACTTTATTCAATAGGTATATGTCAAAGAGATATACATGTTTTTTAGACGAAGATGTGGGATTTTTCTTTAAGCACTATGTAAAATTACAAAATGCTCTAAGGGCTTAGAAGATTTACTGCAAACAGCCCTATGGTAGTTTAAGTGTAAGGAGGGATATTACATTTTTAAGACAGGTATTGTTGCTCCCTGTTAATGCTAAGAGAAGACATGCTGGCCGTACTGGTGATGTTCAACTGACTGCAGACCAGGCTATGATAATCTCTGAACTGAGGAGTGGGAGTACATGGAGCCCAGGCCCTACCGTTTTTCAAATCCCTTAACTAGTGCATATGTGCATCTTAAGAGACTCACTGTGCCTCCACTGACTTGATTCCTCTCACTTTAATTTCCACTGTTGCTTACACAGACCCATGTGCTTGCTCTGGACACGTGTGAACTTTGTGTAACATGGCTTACATGTATTTGTAAAAGGATGAAACAGGCTTTTATTTAAAAAACTGTGACTTCTACCATCTGCTTCTTTTCCCTTAAAGAAAATTCTATACTCATCTCCGTTGTGTCTGTGGTTTTGCATTGCTGGCTTCATTTAACTACTTTTCCTTGGTGACCAAAGTCCCTGCTGAAGCTTAAATGTAAAATCAATGTTTGGTGACAGATACTTTGTGTTCATTTAATATGTGAATTATATTCCTCTTTGCCTCTTTAATAAATGAACTATTTGCCATTCTGAGAGTCTTCATTTCCTGTTTCATTTACCCATATTCTCATTTCTTCTTTCATTGGTCTCCTTCCTTCCTGACAGCAGAAAAAAATATTGTGAAGTTACATTCTGAATTACTTCAAACTTTCTCTCTATCTCTCCCTTTCTCTCTCCCTCTCTCTCCTTCTTCCCCCCTCTTGTTATTTTGGTTCCTTCTGAGGAAAAAGTGTTAAAATTCTTTGAACTTTAAGAATGTTTAAAACTCACTTCCTTTTTTTTTTTTTTTTTAAAGTTTTTCTGATTTTGATTTAAACACAAAACATGCACACAAGCCATCTTTCATTTTCTTCACTGCATAGCCTGGCCTTGGGATTGGTGATTCTGATGGCCAGCTGTGCTGCTCCTTCTACGATGGCTTTTCGGTTCTTAGAGGACACATTGTGAGCAATCTCAGCACAGTAAGATTCGTTGCACTGCAGCAGCGCTTCCAGCTCCTTGACATTGTGGACCAGGAACTTCCGGAAGCCGCTAGGCAGCATGGGCTTGGTTTTCGTGTTGCTCCCATAAGCAATGTTGGGCATCAGGATCTGGCCCTCGAATCTTCTCCACACATTGTTGTCAATGCCTCTTGAGTTTCAACCAGTTTCGCTTAATTTTCACGTATTGGTCTGACTGGTGCCTGATGATCTTCTTGATCTTCTTGGTCCTCTTTTTGACGATCTTGGACTTCACCAGAGGCCGGAGGGCAGCCATGATGCCGCAAAACAGATGGCAGCCACCTCGTAGGCCTCACCCTGGAGGACTCAAACTCACTTCCTTTTAAAGTTCATTTTCTCTTTAACTTTCTTTCATACGGATGTTTTTAAAACATAGATTAGACATTATAAAGGTAATCCCAACTCCATATAAAATTGGCCTTAAGTAGGTCAGAAAAAGCATCTACACACACACACACACACACACACACACACACACACGAGAGAGAGAGAGAGAGAGAGAGAGAGAGAGAGAAAGAGAGAGAGAGAGAGAGAGAGGTTTTAACTTAATATATTAGCCTTCAGTGACATTATACTAGGTTGTAAGACATAATTTCTGATTTGGCTGCTAGCAAGTAAGTTTCTTAGAATTTTCTGGCTTCACAAAGAACTGGAGTTGGTTTGACCATGTTATTTTTGTTTAGGTTTCTTTGGCTTTAATATTCTCTGTGAGAAAACGACCTTTGGCTTTGCTCTTGAGTATAGATCAAAGATTTAGATGGGGAAGAGGAAAACCTTTCTTCAACATGATAGTCACTACAAATCATGTACATGTGCTATTGAGACGTTTCTTCATTAAGAGTTGTATTTAGGATGGAGATAGAATAAGTTCCCATAAGTTATGTCTGGTTCTTTAACCTTTATTTTATTCTCTACAATTCAACTGTGAATGAAAATTAATTATTATCATTAGAGAAGTTGCAAAAAGTGACAAAATTCTCCTGCTATATGTAGTGAATCAAAAGTAACTAAATGCTGGTGTATTTCTCCCATTAAAATTGCCTCCATAACCTTCAACAGAAATAGCATTAGTAACTAGAGGAAATTAATGTTCAGTAATTGTTGGATCCTTATTCAAATGTGACTTTCAAATATCTTTCCCAAGAGGAGCACTTAAAAAGATCCATCAGAGCAGCAGTGCTAATAACCTGCTGAAGGGCCTGGGTAGCAGGTTAAGAGACTCACCTCCCATTAATTAGGTGAAGGATTCACAAAATGTTAGGAGTGCACCTGAGCCCAGCATTCATCTTCAGAAGAGTGATCTATCCAGGAGTGAAATGATATTGAAGTTGTCAAGCATTTAGCCAAGATTACAAGAAAAAGAATTCCAGTCACTTTGAGACAGTGTAATTGTTTTCTCTCTAAATGGTTTGAGGATGCTTAGCTGAAGTAGTAGTTTTAGATTTCTGTTTCCTAACCCAATACCCCTGCTTCACCTCTGTCTACAGTACTTATAAGTGTTAATGAAGTCTTCTCTCATTACTTTGCCTGAGTAGTCCTCCAAGCACTTCAGGGATGTGCTTAGGGGTATTTAAGCCTATGGCATCAATGCTGGTTGATTTGCTCAGTCAGTTGGGGCATGCTTTTGAAAGGAGAGAATGAAGGGAATACCAAGGAGAGCAGCTGACAATTACAGGACTCCTTCCTAGCACTGATGCATTCAGACTATATTTCTTTGCAGGATCAATTTTTTTTTCCAGAGGCATAATTGCATCAAGCAGTGAGCTGGAACAAAATGATTTAACCACCCAAACTTAGCAACTTTATTTTTCTAATTTGCTAGTGACAGATGCATAGAATAGACATTGACTTGTAGAACCTAGTAGAATCTGAAAAAGTCTATAGATTACCTCTAAGGCCTTTTTCATCAGCTTTTGTTTGAAAAAATACCTGAAAGCAAGTTTCCCATACAATTTTGATCATTAGAGGGAAGGTGAGTTCTGGATATGCCTGTCAGTAAAGTACTCTCTGTGCAAGCGTGAAGACCTACGTTCAAAATCTCAACACCCACATGAAAATTCAGGAGTGAGTGGCAATGCATGCCTGCAGTCCCAGTGTAGGTGAGATGGAGACAGGAGGATTCCTGGAACTTGCTGGCTGGCCAGTTGAGCTGAATTGGGAGATCCAAATTTAGTAAGAGGCTTTGTCACAAAAATAAGGTGAAGTAATTGAGGAAGACACCAGACATTGACCTCTTGGTTGCACACATATCTGTACCAGCACCAAGGCATACTGCTACACCCTACACAGAGACAATTGCAAATATTCAAAGAATAAGAAATGACATCAGCAGTACCTTCTCCATAATGATAATGATACAGCTTAATTCAGGGCCTCTGTTTGGCATTCCTGGATCCCTTGCTACAGTGTTCTCCACAGTTTACTTGGACTCTGAAGAACAGAGAAGGAATAAAAGAATTCTTTCAGGTTAATTTAGTACTTCTCATGTACCTTACATTTTATAGAAAGATCATATCAGTGTAAAACTAGACACTGAGAATAAGAATGGTGACATCAGTAACCACAAGTGACATGGAGTTTTTAAGATGCAATTGTGTCCATGGTGATGGAAATGCTTATGAGTAAGAAGTCAAGAGGTCTGCAGAAGTGGTTTCCTGTGTCCAATTAAAGTGGCTCCTGTTCTTTCAAAATCAATTCACACTTCTAAAGAATCAGCTTTTGCAGCAGCCAGGGATCTTGGTTACCAATTATAAGGCTCCTAATCTCTACCAAACATGTCTGAAATAGGCTTGCACTCTCTTCATAGATTGAATGTCACTAGGAAGGCATTTGGGCAACAACTTACTTATTTTATCTTCTATAACCAGACTTGCTTTTTTTAACCCTTAGATTGATAAAGGAGTTTTTGAAATCCAAATAAAATCAAGCTCCTAAAATATCTCTTTCTGGCTACATCCATGTGGTTAGATTTGAGTAATAATAATGCTGAGTCAAGTTAGGGAAAACTCTTCATCAACAAGAGCTTGTGGTAAACAGTTGTTTGTAACAAGAATATTATTGCAGGGGCTCTCACAAGCATCTCTCAATGGTATTTCCATTAAGCAATTTCAGTCCATTGACCCATCTTGTTCCTTGGTTCTGATTTTTCTGTTGCCCTTGGTATATTTGGCACTTATTCTGAGTTCTCTTTCCTTCTGAAAACTCCTCATTGTGCTTCTACTCTTGAATGATTTCTTTACCATCTTTAACACGTATCTCAATAATATTTTTCTCTTTCCATACCAAGGTAGAAATGAATTGACATATATACAAGAGGCTTGCTTGCTTCCTTGCCTATAAAGATCATCAGTGTAAAATTCAGCTCTACTTCAAAGAGAATAAGTTATCCTGAGCTGAATGTAGTGACCAAAGCCAAGGTCATACTTAAGGTATTCTGAGTGTCATATATATATATATATATATATA
>NW_022196894.1:52536132-52540006 GCF_008632895.1 Mastomys coucha | reverse complement strand
ATATATATATATATATATATTGCTTAAAAGGTTCAGTAGTGAACTTTTACAGTTACAGAACAAAAGAAAGTCATGAATTAATGTATTTACAAAATTCATCAGTGGCCCATTAAGTCAATATCTACATCAATGTAGAGAAATATCTCCTATAGGTTTCAGATATTATCTTATTCTTTGCTTTATGGTAAATGGAGGTTAGAGGTCTGCTACGCCTAGGAATATACTCCAGTAGTTTACCTCTCAGTCACTAGAACTGTAAGTTCAGAAACAAATTGAAAGTAAATGGCTACTAAAGAACCTAAGAGAGCACAAGAAAATTTTGACTCTCAAATTAAAACATTCATTTCTCTCAACCATGATGTTCTAGACAGCCAAAGTCATGCAGTATGTAGAGATTTAATATGCAATCTCTCTAGAGAACCCAGTTTATAAGAGTAAGAAGCTCTATACTTGATCTTACAAAGTACTGAAATTCTTTTATGTCAGGCAACACTAAAGATACAATTATCTTTAAAGGGTGAGAGTGTTGAATTTTTCCTCTAGTACTTGTGCTTCATAAAAATAGTAAGTGTTAAAGGAACCCTTTATAGACAAGAACAAATTTTCCCATCATCTACTGTTTACTTCTCTAAAGGCAGTGGGACCTGGGAGAATGGAACATAATAATGAGATAGTCTGAAGTCTCATGTAATAGCCATATTTATTCAGAGCACTGGACATTTTATATCCTGAGGACTAAAAGAAAGATCATGATTAAAGTTCTCATGAGTTCAAGCTGTACATAATCAAAAGGACAAGCTTCATGTATATAGGCCTATGAATAACAACACCTGAAGTAAACTCACTCTTACCTAATATACCTGGAAGGAACACAAAAGCACATTCTAAGAACAATTTCATGTTTTTGAAGAAACTGAGGTCACAAGGTTCTTGTCTTGTTAGCTTGGAGTTTTCTCACAAGCACTGAGAATTTGCCCCACAAGAATCCATTCTTAGACAGTGTTCTGACAATCCATCATGAAGTTCATGACCAGAACTTTTATAACAAGACAGAAGTAAATAAATTTTCTTTATATGTGTTTTATTATGTGAACTGACAGTCTTTGAAAATGTAGAGCCAAAGAAGAAGAGTCACTGTTGTGCTAAATTTGATGATGAAGAGTATATAGTTCTGTAAAAGCCTCAGTGCAAAGAGAATACATGATCTGAACTAACAGGAATGCTAAATGCAGAGATGCTCAACAAAACCTGCTTGGATTCTTAATGATTCCTGAGTTTGAGGAGATGCCCCTGTCTTTCCTTTAAATACACACTTAGTATTCTTGAGGTTTGTCTACCTGAAGTATACTGAATAAATGAAAGGAATGTTTTACGACCTTCTTTGTGGGGAAGGTATGAACTTGCTGGACAGTTTCCGTGAAGAATGCCACCATGTTCATGGGGATTGTCCTGAGTCTGAGGTTTTCTTAAATACCAAAGTTAGAAATTAGAGATTGTGTGTCTTCTAACCATACTTATGTAGACTTCTTTGCTTAGAAAACAGCCTATTGCCACACTCTTATATACTGCGTCACATGTATAAGACTATTTCATTCTTTATTTATCTATTATGAAGCTGAATATAAAGCTTCTACACATTTCCTTTGCCACATAAATGTTGTTCAACATCTTGACCAACTGAGAACAGGAATTATCATGCTTACTAACCAAATTTTGGTTATGAGTTTTTTTTTTTTTTCCAGATCCCTGGCCTTTAATTCTTTAATCTTAGCCGAGACACATCCTTTCCTGGAAAACAGAGAGAGTGTAATACCAGCAATAGCAATGTTGTAGGATCTATTATTCCATCCTACCACCCTTTTATCCCAATATTTACTCCTTACCTGCTTCTACACAGATTTATGACTTCTCTTGTTCTGTTTTGCCTAACTCAGATATTTTCACACTGGAAGTTACAGAACTCTTTCGAATGCAGTAAATCCATCAGTTACTGTCTCCTTTTGCAATGATGTTTCTAAATAAACAAAAAGAAAAGTGTCATTAAATCTGCACTTTAATTTAATAAAAACTTACACCATGTTCTCCAAAATAGCTTTTTGTTTACCTCTACCATGTTAGAAAAATCACTTTTATTTGTGTTTTACATGGAGTTTAACTATTTAATACCTCAAGTGAAGGGGCTAGGAGTGTATACAGCCTGCTGGCAAAAATAATGGCAAAAAAATCACCTTGTCCTTCCCTTTGACTATCAGACTATTGATGTAAGAAATTCCAAGAAATTAGAATTTGCTTGGGAATATTAGGTTGGGAAAATAAAAGGCTGGGGCCCTTATGGCAGGTTGAGGAGGAATTTGCCTCCAGGACAACACTAAAACCTACTTAGAAGGGCCAAAGGAAAACAGGATCTGAGACACCGGTGACTACCGAAACACAAGTGAACTTTTTACTTATGTATTTCTTGAATTCTCTTTAGAATTAAACCTTAGTGGAAGGTAGTGTTACATCTGATTTGGAGGTAAGTAAGATAGGAGGGGGTCTGGAATCACTGGATGTCTTTGTCCCTTCTTAATGTGGCCAACTTTAAATACCCCCCCCCCCTTCCTGCTCTTCTCTATCATGTTGGCTCTCTATTGTCTTGGGAGATGGTGCTAGAGCCTGCTTTGTTAGGGCTGACAGGGCTCAGGTTCAGTGACCAACTCCAGCAACAGGAGAAGAAAACATTGTTCAGTGGTACTTGGGATTGTCTATTTTCTGTAAGAAGGGCCATGGTGATAAAGCCGAGCAGGATTGTGGGACATTTTTATTTTGGAAAAAGACTCCTCAGAACTTTGGAAAACCAAAGTTTGGGAAAAGTTTCTCTAGAAATATATGGACTGCTTGACAAATTTATAAATGATCTGGACATACAGACTTTATGCAGAATCGTGAGATTTTTCTCTCGTCAATTTTGCTAGATATGGGATACTGTACTCTTCCCTGAAAAAATATATATAAATAAATACAAGAGGCTTAAAATAACATTGCTTATTCAGGACTTTCAGAGCATGGAATTGTCATAAGAAAAACTGAAACCGTCACTGAGGAAAGAACACACCTTGATAAATGTACTTGGTGTCGTTCCTCGTCTCCTAACCTGCTTATTTTCACAGAAACTCGACTTCTCCAGTTCGTGAATCACCCACGGGAGGAGAGAAACTGCAGACATGCCCAGAGAGTAGCTTGATCTAGGAAGACCCTCATGCAGACTCTTTCCAGAAGATTCTAGAGTATGGCAAGTTGACCATTAAAACCAATTACCACAGACTGGTAATATCACATTCAAGAAGACTGCACTGGAAGGTGGGCACGTGGAGAGCCTGCCCCCAGAGACCCGCCGGGACCGGAGCCTCCAGTGAGAGCCGCCATCTCCTCTCCAGTGAGTTCCTAAGCCAGGAGAATCCACCTGGGGAGGCAAAGGCTCAAAGAGTCTCAGGGGAACCGCCTGGCAGCAGGGACCCGATCCTCTCAGCTTCCAACTAACAGAGGTGGATCAGCAACCCTAGCCGCCTCTCCCTTGCACGTGGAGAGCCCACCCCAGAGACCCGCCGGGACCCAGAGCCTCCAGTGAGAACCGCCATCCCCTCTCCAGTGAGTTCCTAAGCCTGGGAGAATCCACCTGGGGAGGCAAAGGCTCAAAGAGTCGCAGGGGACCCGATCCTCTCAGCTTCCAACTAACAGAGGTGGATCAGCAACCCTAGCCGCCTCTCCCTTGCACGTGGAGAGCCCAACCCCAGAGACCCGCCAGGACCCGGAGCCTCCAGTGAGAACCGCCATCCCCTCTCTGGTGAGTTCCTAAGCCGGAAGCAGCCACCTGGGAGGCAAAGGCCCCATGAGT
>NW_022196894.1:52522140-52529966 GCF_008632895.1 Mastomys coucha | reverse complement strand
TTCTTTGTTTTTTGGAGGGGAAACTGGGAATGGAGAAATTTACATGTAAATAAAGTAAATATCTAAAATAAAATAAAAAAAAAATAAAAACTGAAACCAAAATTGCTCCCTGGGTATTGACAAATTTTATAGCACTGAAGTTTCACTTGTGATTGTATTCATTAAATACCAAGTGCCTTTGTGTCGGTGCTTATAGGTAATTCTGAGGGGTGGGAGAAGCCTCCAGAAAACATGATATGTAAATACAAAGTAATTTGGCTCATTTACTCAGTCCTTGTGCAACCCAACAACCCTTTGTAGTGTTTAATACAATTACTCTTACCAAGCTGCACACCTACAGCGTTTAATCAACACATTAAATTCTAGTGATTGACTTGCTTTTACTATTGGCCTCCCTACTGTTCCCACAGTGGAACACAGGTTGACTTTCTCACGATGCCTGGGGCAAGATGCTGATTTCTTCAAAGTCAAAACTAAATAAACTATCTGCAGATATCAGAGGGGAAAAGGAAAAGAAAACTGGCTTTATAACAAGGAGTAAAGGGTCGCAATTAGACAGCTCCTTCTCCCTTCCAAACCAGATTTTTTTCCCTGTGTTACTATATATATATATATATATATATATATATATATATATATATATATACACTATATATATATACATATGTATATAATAATATATATGTTATATATATTATATGACTATTGTTTTGGATTATTATAATGCTTTCTGATCTTTGATTGAGTAGTACTATAAGAACAATGTCTTTGATTATTTTTTCCTTTTATTGATTGATAATCATTTTCCATTTAAGATGATATGGTACTTAGAATCTGAGAATTTGGCAATATTTTTCTACACACAACTATATTTATTTTACTATTTTTAAAGACACTGTAGATACAGCCTGCAGCAGTATAGCAGGAAATGGTTGATATTTTTTTCTAAAATTCACTCATTACTTTCAAATTTCATAGAGATTAAGTACATATCATCAAATCTGTAGTTTTTTTTTAAAGGGTGCTGAATACTATCTCATTTCCTGCCTATTGTTCTAGACATTTTTGAGTATGTGAGAAAGGGCTATTAAAGCTTATCACTTGGAAACTCATTTCTCCTAACACAACCTTTTGAACTACAGCTTTCTTTGTTAAATAATCTGCTCTTCTATAATGCACAATTTTATTGATTTCTACTTCTAGCTGTGTAGTAGTGCTGTCCAGGAAAACTTGTCTCAATTTCATTCCATTCAAATCAGAAGAAGCTAAAACCTGCCTCAGCACTGTCTCCAGTTCATAAACAATCAATTCTTATAGTAAGCCACAACATTTGCCATAAATGAGTGTGGCCTTTTTCCATGATTCTTAGAAAACAAGTCAAAATTCTACAGTAAGGTTTAAAGTGGAAAACCAAACTTTTATTTCATATAGTGTTACTGATTAACTTTATTTAATATTCTTTTAAATTTCCTTATTTTCATTCCTGCTGACATTATTGATTTTCTGTAGTGCTGGTTGTTCAATACACAGCTATTCTGAATTTAAAAGAAGTCAAGCAAATTGACTTGACTTTTCAGATCATGGAATTTAAAAATTTCTTTGAAAAATTATGAATATTCTGGCCTCTAAACCTACCAGGCCAAAAGAACACAAATGCATGATAAATTAAAAAATGTTTTACTATCTATCCATTAGGACAAAAGGAATTACTGACTATTGCACAGACATAATCTATACATTCTATGTTAGATTCAGATTTCATCTGTTTGGGATTATATTACAAAATATTTTAAGATGGGTAGTATATGATCAATAGAAACTTATCTCTCACATTTATGATGTCAGAATATCTAAAAGGAAAACACCTATAGTCAGTGTCCAGTATGGGGTGTGACCCTATTTTGTATCTTACTGTGCTCTTACACGGTGAAGGGTACAGTCCAGCTATTGATGCCTTTTTCTGTTTTTTTTTTTTTCTTTTTGGATGCTAATCTCCTCGAAAAGACACCACCACTTAATTGTACACTACTTAGGCCCTAGTACATATGAATTTGGGGAAAGTCATTAACTGCCAGAGGTAGACAGACTTACAGATAAGCTCCACTAGTTCTTAAAATCAATCATGCCTATATGAGTACTTAGATGTCTACTCAGAAATTTCTAAAAAAAAAAAAATCACTTCTAATACTTTAATTAAAATATTAAAAGAGATATGAAACAACAGGTTGAGGTCAGATGGAACTCTAGTACTTAGAGTAAGAAGCAGACACAAGCTTCCATGTCTAACAGGAAAATATCTGCAACCAATACCTATTGGTAATGAAAATAAAGCAGTTTTCTTCAATTGAGTCTCTCTATTTTTATCAACCACAATTCAGGGTAGGCCCTGTGCCCAGGAGTAGATAGTCAACACTTGAAGAACTCAATGGTATTTGGAGGGGGACTTCTTATCTCAGTTTGCTGTGTGTGTATGTGTGTGTGTTTTGGTCTTTTGCCTATATATTCTGATTTTCATTTTTGAGTTTTGGTGGGATTTTTGTGTGACTTTTATTTGGATTTGATGTTTTTTTTTTTTTTTATTAACTATTTAAAGAGAGAAAGATGAGATTTGCCTCCAATTGGAGGAGGGGAAAGCATGATCAAAATATGTTCTATGAAAACACTTTTTGGTTTCAATAAAGAAAGGCAAAAAGAAACATGATGGAACATACGTCTCACACAGTACTTCTGTGACTTAGGGGAATTCCGTATTGCTGTTACTTTAATTGGTTTCTGCTGCCCTTCTTCCTGGGTCAGTCTGCTCAGGGCTTTCAAGGCTTTTGAGAAGTGTCAGAACATTTTGTCTGTTATTTCTTAGGAACATCAGTCTCCTCCCTGGGGTCTTACCACTGAAATGTGTTCTGTCACAGCTCAGGAACTATTGGCTCATCCAAACTGGTGACAATTTCAAAGCATGGTATGAACATTTTTTGGAATACTCTATGGCAATGAGAAGAGATGTGTAGTCATACCACTGTGTTTCTTGGCTAACTCGTTTAGGTTTTATGTAGTTATTGATCCCAGGTCAGAATGAACTATGCAAGAATATTGCTTTGTCCCTTGTCTGTGACTTAACCTGATTCTGCTGGTGATCATGAAGGCTGAAGAGGTACTGAGACGTTGATAGGCCTTGGTGTTTGTATGGCCTCTGTATATGGTTAGATTTAAAAGCACTAGCACTGATTCCTGACTGGTGTAGAGGCACCCCTATAAGGTAATGTGGCCACTAGTACATGCTTCATGCTTTATGCTCCTCTGGGTAGTCCACTCACAGCCAGATCCTCTGAGACATACACTGAGACATGCTCCCAAGTCCATGTTCCAGTATTTTACAAACACTGTACAGATTTTTCTTTGTAGCTCTCTTGTGCAGCTGGGGAACAAGGCAAGCTCTCCACTGATTTAGAATCCACAGTCCTCTTCTTAGCTACCCTGAAACTATAATTTCCATATTACATGCAAAATTTTGGAACTCTTTTTTTTTTTTTTTTGGTTTTTCTGAGACAGGGCTTCTCTCTATACCCCTGGCTGTCCTGGAACTCACTCTGTAGACCAGGCTGGCCTTGAACTCAGAAACCCGCCTGCTTCTGCCTCCCAAGTGCTGGGATTACAGGTGTGTGCCACCACTGCCCAGCTATTTTGGAACACTTAAGTGTGAAAGAAATCTGTTGGCCACTTCTGCTTTCCAAACTGCCATCTGAGCATGATAGCTCAGGCCTGTATTATGGGAGGCCTCATACATGGGAGGCTTAGGCAACAGTATTACTGTGAATGTGGGGCAAGCCTGAACTTCATATTGAATACCCGTAGCTTCACAGTGAGACCCAATCTAGATGGGGAAAAAAAAAGAAAGAGAAAAAGAAAAAAAAAAGAAAAGCAAACAAACAAATAACACACACAAAAAAACCCACAACAAACAAGTTCCAGGACCTTCCCCACTGGCAAAGAGAGAAAACAGAAGGCAAGAAAAATACCTGTATCAAAATAAACGTATCCCACCTCAAGCAAAATGTTTTAGTCATTCTGTATTGAACAGAGTGCTAGTGACAAAGATCATTCTCTAGCTCTGAAAGCCTTACTCCAGCCACTGAGGTGGTGCTCACAAATAACCTTTCCCAGACAACCTTTTTAGGGATTTCCTTCAGCTGCTAAGACTCATATTTCTAGAGTTTATACTCTTCCTTCCCAGCCTTCCTCTATAGCCAAATCACAGATTCAACTTATTTGGTCCAACTAAGGACAACTTTGAAGATAAACCTAGCTTTAAGATATTTCATTGGGGTTGGGTGAGCCCTTTCTATGACTAAGTGACAAATGAACCTCTGACTCTTCCTCTTTCTCCTTCCTTCAGTTTCACGGGATATTGGTCCTGTAGCTATTCTTCATTAAACTTCCTGCAGCTACTGCCTCAGTCTTCTTTAAGGATCTTGACCTACATCAAGTTTGCTCCTTGCTGTGCTGGACCATTTGTTCTCTTCTATTTACAGGCAAGGAATATCATAGCCTACTATACTTGATAAAAAATAAGTACAGGTATTAGAATATTCATTACTCACCAGTCTTATTAAACCCCAGATAACTTTAGTGGAGGACTCTCTTGGTAAGATGATGCTCCAACATCTGGCCAGTAAGAAACATATATGTGGAGGAGAAGACATCGAGAGGAGGAAGAGTAAGGGATATACAACTTGTTCTGAGAATGCATGCATGTAATTAACTTGTCACTGGTGGGAGTTTCTTTTTGGTTTTGCTTTAGTTGAAGGAACAAATAAGTTTTGGCTTGTCAGTTCTTGCCTGGAAATATCAATGGACTAGACAAGTTGCCTAGCAAGGAACCTTGTTGACCTGATTATGGAGTAGGACAACAAAAGAGAGTAGGGAGGATCTCTGTTTTAGAAAAGGTTAATGTAGCATATGCTGTATTGTTCACATGATGTATCATGACCAATTTTATGTCTTTACACAACTCTGTCTTTACACAACTTTCCTTTCATGTGTTTTTCATTATTCTTAAAAATATTTCTTTAACAATAATGTTATTAATACTGAGTTAATTTGCAATTCTAATTATTTCTATAGACCAAAATTATTATTTTTATGGTTAGGTTATAAAACTTTACTTCTTATGTAGCCTCCCTCATTTACACATCTACTTAACTGGTTTCTTTTGGATTCTGTCCATGAAAATTAAGAAAAGGCAAATAGATGTTTTCATTTTGAATTTGTTATGGTAATACTACAACAGTAGTTGGTGGGCATTCTCACCAAAAGAAAGCAGGTAGAAAAAGGAGATGGTTTTCTGAGGGTGAACTTAGATGTTGAAACTGATGATGCAAGATGGTAATGTATGTAGATAAGTGGCACTCTCCTTGGAATGGATTTAACAAGATAAAACATACCACACAATAGAAACCATGTAGAAAATTTAGATTTTAAAAAGATGACAATCGGACTCTCAAAGCCATGGGTCACTGTTGAAATAGCCATGAGATATGACTGGTAAGAGCAGTAAAGCCCCTACACAAAATCATGATCCTTGTTTAAAGCTTTGCTGACCAAGAAGTCAGCCAGATTTAGTCTTGAAATTATGATATGACCTGAGTTCAGAGAACACTCCAAGAAACTTTTTTGTAGAATAAGAAGTCTAAACCTTATTATATAACTTAAATAAAAACAATCTGCTTTATATACAATCTATGCCCCAAATTTTGTTTTAAAATTTATTTCATTTTTGTGTTTCCTTTAGTGAATTATTTTTCTTGAGTCAGAGTTTTATGTAGCTCAGACTGGCCTTAAATTCAATATGTAGCTGAGAAAGCATGACTTTGTGGAAAGCATCTCTTATGTACTCCGTGAAAGCATCACCTGTCAATAAAAAGCTGATGACCAATAAGCTGAGGCAGGGTTAGAAGGTGGGATATCTGGCAGAGAGAGAGGGGGGAGAGAAAAGAGAGAAGGGGAGAGAGAGAGGGAGAGAGAGAAGGAGGGAGAGAGAGAAGGAGGGAAAGAGAGGGGGAGAGAGAGGGGAAGAGAGAGAGAGAGAGAGAGAGAGAGAGAGAGAGAGAGAGAGAGAGAGAGAGAGAGAGAGAGAGAGAGAGAGAGAGAGAGGACATGGGAAATAGGTAGGAGATTGACCACCCAGACTTGATGAAAGTTGGATATATGATATTGAGGAGAGCCATGTGGCAGACATAGAATAATATAAATGGGATAAATGATTTATGAGCTGGTTGGGGAACAAGCCTAGCTTAAGGCATAGGCATTGACTCATAAATAAGCCTCTGTGTGATTATTCAGGAACCTGGGGAATGTGGAAAAGCCCTCATCAATTTACAAATGGCAACCAACATGTGGCAAAAATTGTAGCCTTGGAGTTTTCTACCTGTGCCCAGTTTTTAAAATAATGAGTCTGAGACTTAATTATTTATGAATAAATGTCTAGGCCATAAGCTTTTACACAGTGCACAAGAGATTATCCCTACATGACCTTGCATTGATGATCCCCCTGCTATCACCTCCCAAGTTCTTTGATTAAAAGCCTGGATACAACCATATGTACATTAGGTCCCAATTTTAAAACTAATTTTTCTTCTAATTCCTTTATAGTTTAAAAAAATCTGTTGCTGTTCTCAACATTGTGATGATGGGTTCCATACTATTAGGCCACTGGCCTTGTACAGAGCATATGATTACATATGATTGTCGAGTTCCCCGTTGCTGCAACATCTTCTCAAATTCAAATGTTGTAGCTTTCTTTCTTCTTCACACATACTCTCCTCCATCAGGCACAGAAAGGTTACAACCTCACACTAAAACCTGCTTCCCTTCCAGTGAGTACTTTCCTAGGTCAGCAGCTTATATCCTGGACAATGTTTATTCTTCCTCCTCTTTCTAGGAATATTTCCTTCTAAAGCTTTCAGTATAAATTCATTTTTTTTTTGAGCATTAACATGCTCCTATGATTACTTCATGGATCAAATTTACCCATTTAGGGCAGTTGGAAATTCAGTTCAAAATGTAAAATTTCTCCTCTAAGGCTTTAAATGTCTCTATTATGGCAAAAAATTCAATGAGACATCTTTTTGATCTGGTTATTGTTAAGTATAAGAAGATCCGGGACTTTTAACTTTATTTGTAGGCTACTAAACAGACATTATCTATATATCTATGTCTATATCTATATCTATATCTATGTCTATGTCTATTTCTATCTATCTATCTATATGTATATGTATATATATATATATATATATATATATATATATATATATATAGAGAGAGAGAGAGAGAGAGAGAGAGAGAGAGAGAGAGAGAGGAGAGAGTTCATTAAGAAAACAGGAAACCTGAGAATTTTTCTTCCCAAAATATTGCCAAGGAATAACAACAAAATCAAGGAATGGATTCTGTTTAATTGAATTTCAATGTCTTTTTTTTTTCTGAGATTTTTTTTAAAGCCCTCTGCTTGTTTTTATTTTATTTTTTTTTATATTTTCTTTATTTACATGTAAATTTCTCCATTCCCTGTTTCCCCTCCATAAAACAAAGAAACAAACAAAAACAACAAAAACAAACCCCTGTTGCCTCCCACTTCCCCATGCCTGCCACCCGCCCTCTCCCACTTTCTGGCCCTGGCATTCCCCTACACTGGGGCACAGAACTTTCACAGGGCCGAGATCCTCTCCTCCTATTGATAATTGAATTTGCAATCCTCTACTATATACATGCTGCCTGAGCAATCAGACCCCTCCATGTGCAGTCTTTGGTTGGTGGTTGAGACCCTGGGAGCT
>NW_022196894.1:52513159-52521811 GCF_008632895.1 Mastomys coucha | reverse complement strand
AAAAGGGGGAACCAAATCCCCACGGAAGGAGTTGCAGAGATTAACTATGGAGCAGGGACTGAAGGAAGAGCAAACCAGCCTAAATATAGCTATCTCCTGAGAGGCTCTGATAGTACTTGAATTTCAATGTCTTTAAAGTGGAGAAAAATGTAAGAATGGGGACTTCTTCATACCATCTAATTTAAAATCTAGGATAATATCACTGCCTATCAGTATTGGTTGCTTAATTCAAGCATACTATTTCATAGAGTATGAGCAGAATAATTTGTAGACACTGTTATTTTCTAAATTTATAGCCTGACTATGATATTCTCCTAGATTAACATTAAAATAATTTGATCAAATTCCAGAAGAATCATCACTGAACCACTCAAATTAATTACTGCACTAAAAAGAAGGTAAGTCTTGCAGTCAAGCATATTGAGGATGAGAAGGGTAGGGAGAAGAACTCTGAGACATCTCCATTGGAGATGGACAAAGTAGAAAATACAGATAAGTGATGTTAAAATTTTAGAAAAGAGCTGGGCAGTGGTGGCACATGCCTATAATCCCAGCACTTGGAAGGCAGAGGCAGGTAGATTTCTGAGTTCAAGGCCAGCCTGGTCTACAGTGTGAGTTCCAGGACAGCCAGGGCTACACAGAGACACCTTGTCTTGAAAAACAAACAAAAAACAAACAAAAATTTAGAAAAGAGTTATTTTGAACAAATCAGTATTATAATCTATAGCACTGCCTTTAACTGCAAAGGTTCATGACATATCTGGGGAATCAGTATGGTTTGCCTGATGTGCTGAGTCTAATGATGTATGCTCCTTAAACCTTTAGCTCCACATGGTATGCGTGACTGTGTGTATGTGGTAGACATGTGGGCTGTTGTGGAGACTAGCTGAGATATTGTGAGGAACACAATATACTGTTCATTTATCTTTTCAGAATTCATTTTTCCAAATAAACGTTCTCAGATTTGTGAGACACTGAAATGAAACAGACTTTGCAGTGCAAAGAGAATAGAGGTGAGTGACTTAAAGACTCAGGATTTGAGTAGCATGAGAGAAATAAGTTACAATTTGTGTGGAACAACACCACTTTCTTTTCTATTAGTTCAATCTATTAGACTACTGCAAGTCACAGCTGCTTGTTATGGGCTTAGTGAGAGCCAGTGAATTCTGAAAGACTAGGGGGAAAACTTGACTTGAGTGATGTCCTTGCAAAGGGCACTGGTGTTAATGTTAGCTTTGACCCCCTTTTCCAGGAAAGCACTTAAAAAGATGCAGCCACTAAATGATTCAATTAGTCTAACCTTTTCTACCTGCCCTTCTTAGAAAAGAGACTTCTCTGCCACAGCAGGAGCTCAACTCAAGACCATCCCCTTTGTCTGAATTGCACACAGAGTGCAGTTGTTTGTATAATCTAAAAGCTTTCATAGGACATTTTTAAAGGTGCAAAAAAGGACTGCTCATGATCAGAGTCCAATGTCTTATGAAATATTTCAAGATCCTTGTACCATGTAACCTACAACATTAGTGTTAACATAAAACGGTCAGGAAAACAGAAACAAAAACCTAGAATCCACTGTAGGGGATTTGATAGCTTTCAATTGTAAAAAAAAAAAAAAAGCGGTTGATGACACATGTGTGGATTTCCAGCACTTTCCACAGCACAATGATTTCTACATCTTTAAGGTCCAATCGTAGCCCTCTCATTTGAATCTGCTGCTGAGTCTAAAAGCCTGTGAGGGTCCCCTGTGTTTATTAAAAATTCGTTCTCATTTGAAGAATCGATACTAAATGCAAGCATAGACAGACTGTATTTCATATTTGGTATTTCGAACAATGGGACCTCATTATTTACTGGAACTTTTTTCAAGCAACAGAAAATTATAAGGCAAAAAAGACTTAAAAATTTCCAATTACAAAGCTTATGGTGTAGCAACACTCTAGAGAGATATTTCTAAAAGTTCCCATTGCAAGGAAGAACAACAATAGTTATTTATCTATCTTTGGCTTAATATTTGGTGCATATTTTTGGAAATTCACTACTTCATAGTCAATGGGATAAGCTCATAAAAATGTTTCTATTTCTAAGTCTTCAATTCAAACTATTTATCTATTATTTCCATAATCTGTCATTCTGCAAGGCACTGAGAACACATGGTCTCATTAAATTACTCCACTCAGAATGTTTTCTCAGAAGACACATTGCATAGATTTCCAGCTAAATAGTTTGAATAAAGAATAAAGAATAAAAGGACAGAGTAATAAAGCACTGAACTTGGAAATGTCTTAGTATAATCTCTATTTTGAATTCTAATACATCTACCACATGTCAATTTTCTCTGATTATTTTAATTTCTATACAGGTCTCTCTGTGTTGTTACACTCAGTCATTACAGCCTGATGGATATTTAGCCATCAGAGATAATTACTACTAGGCTTCTTTTGACCGTCTAAATTTTGCTACACATCTTAGCAAAATGTATATTTAAGGATCAATTACAGTTGTGGAGTGATCTTGACTATGATTTTGTGATAGTTAAATGCACGCCATGTGTGTTCTTTTGTGATTGGGTTACCTCACTCAGAATAATATTCTCCAGATCCATCCATTTCCATAAGAATTTTATAAATTCATTGTTTCAATAGCTGAGTAGTACTCCATTGTGTAGATGTACCACATTTTATGTATCCATTCCTCTGTTGAGGGATATCTGAGTTGTTTCCAGCTGCTGGTAGTATAAATAAGGCTGCTGTGAACATAGTGGACACATGTGTCCTCATTACATGCTGAAGCATCTTCTGGGAATATGCCCAGGATTGGTAGAACTGGGTCCTCTTGTAGTACTATGTACAATTCCCTGAGGAACCACCAAACTGATTTCCAGAGTGGTTGTACCAGCTTGCAGTTCCACCAGCAATGGAGTGTTCCTCTTTCTCCATAACCTCGACAGCATCTGCTGTCACCTCAGTTTTTTTATCTTAGCCAATCTGAATGTTGTGAAGTAGAATCTCAGGGTTGTTTTAATTTGCATTTCCCTGGTTGCTAAAGATGTTGAACATTTCTTTAGGTGCTTCTCAGCCACTCAGTATTCCTCAATTGAGAATTCTTTGTTTAGCTCTGTACCCTATTGTTTAATAGGGTTATTTGATACTCTGGAGTCTAATTTCTTGAGTTCTTTGTATATATTGGATATTAGCCCTCTATAGGATATAGGATTGGAATAGATCTTTTCCCAATCTGTTGATTGCTGTTTTGTCCTATCAACAGTGTCCTTTGCCAAGCAAAACTACATCCTAGAAGAAGCAAGAAAGTAATCTTTCAATAAATCCTCAAAAATCTAATACCACCTCTTACAACAAAAACAACAGTAAGTGATAATTACCTTTCCTTAATAACTTAATATGAAAATTAATATTACCAACATATCCTTATTGGTTGAAATCCAAAAATATGAGGAATTAGAAATTTGTTGATTGTCATCCATTGGTCTCTCTAACTTGATAGTTGGAAAAATAGGTCCAATATTGAACAATCTATATATACTTTCAGCTTGTTTGTGATAGTGTCTTGAAATCTTGCTTCTCCTATCTCAATCTCTCTATTAGTACTATTGTTTATTTCATGTTTTTACACTATTCTATGGTTTTCAGAACAGCTTATATATTTCAAAAGTATTTATATACCCAAGGGAGTCATAGACAATTAACTTGGGAGATGGCTTGTAGGAAAGAGAACAACAAAGAGTGAGACTGAATGCTTTGCTTGACATTTGTAGCTCTTGTATCAAGTTCTAAGAAGAGAACTTCATAAGTTGCTCTTTCTCTGAGATGAATGCTTTTCCAAAGTATCACAGCCAATGAACCAGATTCTTACCCACACCTAATGTTTGTGCCACCCTCCAAGCAGAACCATTATTCATTGAAACAGTTGGTGGATGACTTTATGGATAGACTATCTTAATACACACACCATTTCTTAAATGAATGTAACCTGTTCTCTGTGGGCTGAGAATAAAGTCACTCACTCAAGTCAAATAGTTTTGACCATAGCAGGAAGTCTGTATCTAAAAATCGTGCCTACAATTCATTCCTTGGTACAGCAGAACTGTCAACTCTCAGCTTAGCTACGATGGAGATAAAACCCTTTGGTGATTTGAGGGTCATTGAAGTACAGCCTTATTACAATGAAATACAATATCTAAAAATTGTTCTTATTTTGGGCTTATACCACAGTAAGAGCCAAGATTTTAAACTCTACTAAATACAAAAAAACAAACAAACAAAAAGATTTTATATATTTATGTTTATTTTAGAAAATGCTAGTAGTGATGTATTATTTTGAAATATACAGTTAATATGTTTGGAATTATTTAAAATTTATATTGAGAAAAACATATGTGTTTTCAGTATTGCTGTAGACAAGCATCTACATAACACTGTTAAATTGATTGTTTTTATATCAAACAACATTTATAATACTCATTTTTATTGTTATAATATTTTATAAATTTTAAGGAATATGACAAAAAAGATATTGTAGGTATGAAGAGGGGGTCTCTGGGAGGAGTACAAAAGGGAAATTCTATTTACTTAAATATGTTTTTAAATTAACAACTTCAGATAAATTGAAGTCATATAACTTTTCTCATCATAATTCAATAAAAGTTAATATATATATGTATATATATATATATATATATATATTCAGAAAAAAACAAAAACAATGTCCTTTGCCTTACAGAAGCTTTGTAATTTTATGAGGTCCCATTTGTCAATACTTGATCTTAAAGCATGAGCTATTGGTGTTCTGTTCAGGAAATTTTCCCTGTGTCTATGTGCCCCAGGTTCATCCCCACATTCTTTTCTATTAGCTTCATTGTATCTGGTTTTATGTGGAGGTCCTTGATCTCCTTGGACTTGAGTTTTGTAGAAGGAGATTGGAGTGGATCAATTTGCATTCTTCTACATGCTAACTGCCAGTTGAGCCAGTACCATTTGTTGAAAATGCTGTCTTTTTCCACTGGATGTTTTTAGCTCCTTTGTCAAAGATCAAGTGACAATAGGAGTGTGGCTTCATTTCTGGGTCTTCAATTCTATTCCATTGACCTGTCTGTCATTATACCAATATCATGCAGTTTTAATCACAATTGCTTTGTAGTACAGCTTAAGGTCCAGGATGGTGATTCCACCAGAGGTTCTTTTTTTGTTGAAAATAGTTTTCGCTATCCTAGGTTTTTTGTTATTCCAGATGAATCTGAAAACTTCTCTTTCCAAGTCTGTGAAGAATTGAGCTGGAATTTTGATAGGGATTGCATTCAATCTGTAGATTGCTTTCGGTAAGATGGCCATTTTTACTATATTAATCCTGCCAATCCATGAGGATGGGAGATCTTTACATCTTCTGAGATCTTCTTGGATTTCCTTCTTCAGAGACCTGAAGTTCTTGTCATGCGGATCTTTTACTTGCTTAATTAGAGTCACACCAAGGTATTTTATATTATTTGTGACTATTGTGAAGGGTGTTGTTTCCCTAATTTCTTTCTCAGCCTGTTTATCCTTTGTGTAGAAGAAGGCCACTGATTTGTTTGAGTTAATTTTATTTCCAGGTGCTTTGCTGAAGTTGTTTATCAGGTTTAGGAGCTCTCTGGTGGAATTTTTGGGGTCACTTAAGTATACTATCATATCATCAGCAAATAGTGATAATTTGACTGTTTCCTTTCCACATTGTATCCCTTTGATCTCTTATTGTTGTCTAATAGCTCTGGCTAGGACTTCAAGTACAATATTGAATAGGTAGGGAGAGAGAGGGGAGCCTTGTCTAGCCTCTGATTTTAGTGGGATTGCTTCAACTTTCTCTCCATTTAGTTTGATGTTGGCCACTGGTTTGCTGTATATTGCTTTTACTATGTTTAGGTATTGGCCTTTAATTCCTGATCTTTCGAAGACTTTATCATGAATGGGTGTTGAATTTTGTCAAATGCTTTCTCAGCATCTAATGAGATGATCATATGATTTTTTTCTTTGAGTTTGTTTATGTAGTGGATTACATTGATGGATTTCTGTATATTGAACCATCCCTGCATACTTGGGATGAAGCCTCCTTGATCATGATGGACGATCATATTGATGTTCTTGGATTCTGTTGGCAAGAAGTTTATTGAGTATTTTTTGCATAGATATTTATAAGGAAAATTGGTTGAAATTTTCTTTCTTTGTAGGTCTTTGTGTAGTTTAGGTATCAGAATAATTGTAGCTTCATAGAATGAGTTGTGTAGAGTACCTTCTGTTTCTATTTTGTGAAATAGATTGAGGAGTATTTGTATTAGGTCTTCTCTGAAGTTCTGATAAGACTCTGCACTAAACCCATCTGGTCCTGGGGTTTTTTTTTTTTTGGTTGGGAGATTATTAATGACTGTTTCTATTTCATTAGTAGATATGGACTGTTTAGATCATTTATCTGATCTTGATTTAACTTTGGTACCTGGTATCTGTCTAGAATTGGTCATTTCATTCAGGTTTTCCAGTTTTGTTGAGTATAAGCTTTTGTAGTAGGATCTGATGATTTTTTGGATTTCCCCATTTTTTGTTGTTATATCTCCTTTTATATTTGTGTTCTTGTTAATTAGGATACTGTCTCTGTGCCCTCTAGTTAGTCTAGTTAGTCTAAGAGTTTGTCTATTTTGTTCATTTTCTCAAAGAACCAGCTCCTAGTTTGGTTGATTCTTTGTGTTGTTCTTTTTGTTTCCATTTGGTTGACTTCAGCCCTGAGTTTGATTATTTCCTGCTTTTGACTCCTCTTGGGTTAATTTGCTTCTTTTTGTTCTAGAGCTTTCAGATGTGCTGTGAAATTGCTAGTGCATGTTCTCTCCAGTTTCTTTTTGAAGGGACTTAAAGCTATGAGTTTTCCTCTTAGAACTCCTTTCATTGTGTCCCATAAGTTTGGGTATGTTGTGGCATCATTTTCATTAAACTGTAGAAAGTCTTTAATTTCTTTCTTCCTTCTTTGACCAGGTTATCATTGAGTAGAGTGTTGTTAAGCTTCCACGTGTATGTAGGCCTTCTATTGTTTATGTTGTTAAAAAGGAGCAGCCTTAGTCCATGGTGATCTGATAGGATGCAAGGAATTATTTCCATCTTCTTGTATCTGTTGAGGCCTGATTTGTGACTGATTATATGGTCAATTTTGGATAAGGTACCATGAGGTGCTCAGAAGAAGGTGTATCCTTTTGTTTTAGGATAAAAAGTTCTATAGATATCTGTTAAATCCATTTCATTACTTCTGTTAGTCTTAATGTGTCTTTGTTTAGTTTCTGTTTCCATTATCTGTCCATTGCAGAGAGTGGAGTCTTGAAGTCTCCCACTATTATTGTGTGTGGTGCTATGCATGCTTTGAGCTTTAGTAAGCTTTCTTTTATGAATGTAGATGCTCTTGCATTTGGAGCATAGAGGATCAGAACTGACAGTTAATCTTGTGAGATTTTACCTTTGATGAGCATGAAGTGTCCCTTCTTATCTTTTTTGATCACTTTAGGTTGAAAGTTGATTTTATTCCATATTAGAATGGCTACTCCAGCTTGTTTCCTGGGACCAATTGCTTGGAAAATTGTTTTCCAGCCTTTTATTCTGAGGTAGTGCCTGTCTTTGTCACTGAGGTGGGTTTCCTGAATGCCACAAAATGTTGGGCAATACCCAGTCTGATAGTCTATGTCTTTTTATAGGGTAATTCCATCAATTGATATTAATAGATATTAAGGAAAAGTAATGGTTACTTCCTGTTATTTTTGTTGTTAAAGGTGGAATTCTGTTCATGTGGCTAAAACTTCTTTTAGTTTTTTTGGAAGATTACTTTCTTCCTTTTTCTAGGATATGGTTTCCATCCTTGTGTTGGAGCTTTCCATTTATTATCCTTTGAAGGGCTGGATTTGTGGAAAGATACTGTGTAAATTCGTTTTTTTTATGGAATACTTTGGTTTTTCCATCTATGGTAATTGAGAGTTTTGTGGGCATTTGTGTTCTCTTAGGGTCTGTATGGCCTCAGCCCAGGATCTTCTGGCTTTCACATTCTATGGTGAGAAGTCTGGTGTAATTCTGATAGGTCTGCCTTTTTCCCTCACTGCTTTTAATATTCTTTCATTGTTTTGTGCATTTGGTGTTTTGACTATTATGTGGTGGAAGATTTCTTTTTTTTTTTTCTTTTAGATATTTTCTTTCTACCTGAGCTGAGAAGGTATGGGATGTGAGTTCCAAAGCATGTTTCCTTTTATGCTTTTTTTTCTTTTTTATGAACACTACCTCAGAATGCAAACATATATAATAAAAAAGCTATTTGATTTTGAAAAATTTTTGTAATTCTATAACTATGTAAGAAACAAATGTTCTCCTTTCTAGCTTTCTTGATCATTCACAAATATAAATAAAGATTTTTTTTATTACTCAATTTTTTTCTTTTACATATTTTCTTTATTTACATGTAAATTTCTCCATTCCCTGTTTCCCCTCCAAAAAACAAAGAAACAAACAAAAACAACAAAAACAAACCCCTGTAGCCTCCCACTTCCCCATGCCTGCCACCCCGTCCTCTCCCACTCTCTGGCCCTGGCATTCCCCTACACTGGGGCACAGAACTTTCACAGGGCTGAGCTCCTCTCCTCCTATT
>NW_022196894.1:52511737-52512750 GCF_008632895.1 Mastomys coucha | reverse complement strand
AGAGTGGTTGTATCAGTTTGCAATCCCACCAGCAATGAAGTAATGCTCCTCTTTCTCCACAACCTCTCTAGCATCTGCTGTCACCTGAGCTTTTTATCCTAGCCATTCTGACGGGTGTGAGGTGGAATCTCAGCGTTGTTTTGATTTGCATTTCCCTGATGACTAAGGATGTTGAACATTTCTTTAGGTGTTTCTCAGCCATTTGGTGTTCATCAATTGAGAATTCTTTGTTTAGCTCTGTACCCCATTTTTAATAGGGTTATTTGGTTCTCTGGTGTCTAACTTCTTGAGTTCTTTGTATACCTTGGATATTAGCTCTCTATCAGCTATAGGGTTGGTAAAGATCTTTTCCCAATTTATTGGTGGCCGTTTTGTCTTATTGACAGTGTTTTTTGCCTTACAGAAGCTTTGCAACATTATGAGGTCCCATTTGTCAATTCTTGATCTTAGAGCAGAAGCTATTGGCATTCTCTTCATGAAGTTTTCCCCTGTGCCTATTTGCTTGAGGTTCTTCCCTAATTTTTCTTCCATTAGTTTCAATGTATCTGCTTTGATGTGGAGGTCCCTGTTCCACTTGGACTTGAGCTATGTACAAGGAGAAAGGAATGGATCGATTTGCATTTTTCTACATGTTAACTGCCAGTTGAGCCACCACTATCTGTTGAAAATGCTGTCTTTTTTCCACTGGGTGGTTTCAGCTCCTTTGTCAAAGATTAAGTGACCATAGGTGCGTGGGTTCATTTCTGGCTCTTCAATTCTGTTCCATTGATCAACCTGCCTGTCACTGTACCACAGTGAAAGTTTTTATCACAATTGCTCTGTAGTACAGCTTAAGGTCTGGGATTGTGATTCCACCAGAGGTTCCTTTATTGTTGAGAATAGTTTTGGCTATCCTGGGTCTTTTGTTGTTCCAGATGAATCTGCTGATCGCTCTTTCTAAGTCTATGAAGAATTGAGTTGGAATTTTGATGGGGATTGCATTGAATCTGTGGATTGCCTTCGGTAAGATGGCC
>NW_022196894.1:52497738-52507366 GCF_008632895.1 Mastomys coucha | reverse complement strand
CATCTCTTGATTTTTGGTGTTAGATGTTCTTAGTGACTCTGACCAGAGCTTGTCCTGTCCCTGACGCCTTGACTCCTGAGATTCGTGGGGCCTGTGCCTCCCAGCTGGCTGCTCTGGTCTTAGAAACTCACAGGAGAGAAGATGGCGGCTCTCACCGGAGACTCCAGGTCAAGGTGGTCCCTGGAGGCAGGCCCTCCACTTGCAGGGAAGTGGGCAGCTAAGGTTGCTGATCCACCTCTGTCACTTGGAAGCTGAGAGGATCCTGTCCCTGCCATCCTGTGGCTCCTCTGCGACTCGTGGAGCCTGTGCCTCCTGGCTGGCTGCTCCCGGCTTAGGAACTCACAAGAGAGAAGATGGCGGCTCTGGAAGAATTTCTTTTCTGGTCCAAACTATTTGGAGTTCTATAGGCTTGTATATTGATGGGCAACTCTTTTATTAGGTTTGGAAAATTTTCTTCTATAATTTTGTTGAAGATATTTACTGGCCCTTTAACTTATAAGTCTGCACTCTCTTCTATACCTATTATCCTTAGGTTTGGTCTTCTCATTGTGTAATGGATTTCCTGTACGTTTGGGGCTAGGATCTTTTTGCTTTTTGCATTTTCTTTGACTGTTGTGTCAATGTTTTCTATGTTATCTTCTGCACCTGAGATTCTCTCTTCAATCTCTTGTATTCTGTTGGTGATGTTTGCATCTATGGCTCCTGAGTTCTTTCCAAGGTTTTCTATCTCCAGAGTTGTCTCTCTTTGTGATTTCTTAATTGTTTCTACTTCCATTTTTAGGTCCTGGATGGTTTTGTTCAATTCCTTCACCTGTTTGGTTGTGCTTTACTGTAATTCTTTAAGGGATTTTTGTGTTTCCTCTTTAAAGGCTTGTACCTGTTTACCTGTGATCTCCTGTATTTCTTTAAGGGAATTATTTATGTTCTTCTTAAATTCCTCTATTACCATCATGAGATATAATTTTAGATCCAAATCTTGCTTTTGAGGTGTGTTGGGATGGTGTGTTGTGGTTTACAGGACTTGCTGTGGTGGGAGTACTGGGTTCTGATGATGCCAAGTAGTCTTGGTTTCTGTTGGTAAGATTCTTGCATTTGTCTTTAGCCATCTGTTAATCTCTGGTGTTAGATGTTCTTGCTGTCTCTGGCTGGAGCTTTTTCTTCCTGTGGGTCTGTAAGCCTGTGTCAGCACGTCTGGGAAATTACCTCTATCTTGGTAGGACCAGTGTGCAGAGGGCTGTGGATCAGTCATCCCTCCTGGATGCAGATGGATGAATGAAGGCTGCAGCTTCTGTGGCCTGTGCCTCCCAGCTGGTCCCACCTGAGACCCGGGGTCAGAGTACTTCATGGAGAGAAGCTCTCTGCTTGTGGGGAAGGTGTGCAGAGGGTTGTGGATCTGCCGTCCCTCTTAATTGTAGATGGAGGTAGAAAGGATTCTGTACCAGCTACCTTGACACTTCTGTGGCCTGGAGATTTTCTTAAATGTGTAAATTATCTTAGAACTATTAGACATCCTTAGTCTTATGCTACTGATGCATCCATTATCAATCCTTCACATTCATTAACATATAGAAGGCAAAGCAAATTTCTATTTTTAAATTTTCATGTATTTTAGTTCTTATTTTCTACTTATAAATTGTTAACTTTTTTAAAAAAGGTTTGTTATTATTACCTTTTCAAAACTGTGTGTATGTGAGTATAGGAGCTCACATAAGCTAGGCACATCTAGTCCCATGGAGCTGGAGTTACTGGGAAGCAAACTGCAGTCCTCTACAAGAGCAGTGTGGCTTTTACCTGCTGAGCCATCCATCTAACCCACATTTACTTCTTTTTTTTTGGTATGCTTCTGCTTGTTATTTTGTTGAACTTCAATGTTTGTTTGTATTAGGTTTCACTTATTGGAAGAAAATAATTAAGTTGCAAAGTAGGGCAGTAACATTTAATATAGAATGGAAAACCTTGGAAAAATTCTAATTTTCTGAATGTTTATCACTTGATGGAAATTCACTATCACTTCATTTATTTAGGTGCTCCTTGAATTTATTATTTTTATCATATATTTATTCATTTACTTGTGTTTGTATATGTGTCTGTGTGTGTGTGTGTGTATGTGTGTGAGTGTGTGCAAGTGCCTATGCTGCATATAGAGATCAACTTTGTAAAGTCAGTTCTCTCCTTCCATCTTCAAATTTTTTAATTATTATTTTATGTAATACTTTATCATTCTAAAATCCACATAGAATTACGTAGTTTTATCTTAGAATTTGTCATTTGATATCTTTCCTGAAAGGTTTACAATGTGCCTTTTCTGTATGTCTTTTATTTTAATTTCAGGAGTTCTGTTCAAGAAACTTCTCTTAAACATGAACACACACTTTCATTATTATCTGCCAACCATAAATAGCTGGAAACCCTACAAATGTGACAGTACTAGAAAAATCAGCTTATTGCCTAGTCTTAAGTTAAATACCAGTCCTGCTGCTTTATTGCCTGTGCGATCTTACACAGATATCTTAGGCTCTCTTGTTTGTTTCAGTTTTATGATCTATAAAGTGCAGAAAATAATGCATGCCTCCTAATGGTTTTGTGAAACCAAATGAAGTTATATAAATATTATACTTAAACCTTTATATCAAAATGCAGTTTTAAGAGTATTCATGTTCATTTCATAAGGATGGTGGTAGAAATCTCTTCAGAGTGCTACAATTAGATAATTGTTTTCATGGCTTTATCGTAGAAATAAAAAAGGTCCCTTTGGTTAATCGATATAATGCAAGAAACTGCTGGAGATGGCATGGATCAAATAAAGTAAATCTACTCTTGGATTTATTATGCTCAGAAATTGGTTAATCAATTGCATGTTGTGATATTTACAGGTCGACAAGACAATGTTCAGTACTATGTCACTTCCCTAGGAACCTTCCTTATTCTCTGTGTCTGGTCACCTTGTTCTTATCACTAGGAAGAATGACCATTTCTTCCTTTGCTGGCAAGATCCCCTCAGTGTTCAGGAGCTCCCTGAACACTCTAATAACTTCTGGTTTAAATCTAACTGCATCCTATGAATGTCTTCTGAAGCAGAGATCATTTTTGAAAGCTTGCTTTCAAATCACCTGATGTTTATGGACCAAAAAAGTATTTTTCTCATCAAACTTATGTTTTCTTGAAAATGGTTGTAAAGTCTGAGTGGAAAAATACAACTAAAGTTTTCCTGAAAGCACATCAAGGTAAAGTGTTTAACAATTATAAATAATGGAACCATGCTCCAGAGAAATGGATTGAAATAATTGTGACACTTAAAGTCTAAATAGGTTTGCCACTGTAAATAAATGACTCAAGGACATCCACTTCATTTTCATACTCCTTTTCAAACCCATCTGCATTGTCTGTATATCAAACAACTTTCAAAGATGCGAGTTAGCTTTTAGGAGACGGGAGCATCTCTGCGTGTTTGCTGATTATGTTTTTAATTCTCTGAAAGCAAACAATTGCTGTTCATTTTACCTTCCTTTTTAATTTATATGAATACTCAGAGAACTCACATTTCATCCTTGAGCTCTTTCAGTAATTCCCACTCACAAATGATTTTTGTAAATATCTCTGGCCAGTTTTTTTGTTTTGTTTTGTTTTTGCTTTTTTTTTTTGTAATGTAAGACCACTTCTTGTATTAATGTAGTGAATAACTATTCTGTTAGTAATCTTATGCTTAAAATAAAACAGAAAGATTCAAAGCATTGGCTAAGATTTGCAAGCTGAACAAATAGAAAACATCACTTACAATAATGTGAAATTTATCTCTATATATAATTTTCTACATCTCACTCAAATGTTTTACTCATCTCCAGTACATCTATAGTCACCATTATTGTGGAAGTCTTGCACACCAGAGGAAAAAAAATATGGTATATTAGAGAATCAAATTAAAAGAATATGATAATATAAATTAGTTCCCACAATAACTCCTTTTCTCATTGAATAAAATCTAAATTGCTTATTGAAGAATGCAACTGTTATTTACATATGTTGAACATGAATTACATTTTCTGAGTTTAATATTTCTACAAGAATCTAACAAATTCTAGTGCTATTAAATGCTTTTCTTTTCTTTCCTTTTCTCTTCTTTTCCTTTAGGCATAGTCCTACAATTCTCTACTTCAGGCTTCTACTTTTGTTTTTGACAGTTATATCTGCATCCATCCATCCATCCATCCATCCACCCACCCACCCATTCACTGTGTCAAGAAAGATTAATCTTTGAGATTCCCGGAAGTGAATTACAGTACTGGAAAAGGAAAATAAAATGTATTTAGTGACTGTTGCTATCATCCAGGGAAACAGAAGTAAGCTTTTCCTCCAGTTCTTTGTGTGCCATTTAATATTGCATTAGATCTAACCTTGTTTTAATCTTTATCATTGTTCTGTTCCACACTACCTCTTAAAAAATCTGGATTTACTGTCTTATCTAAAAGCTGATATTGAGAGCAAGAGGTAAGTTGGCAGTATAATGAGTATCCTATAATGGATACAATGAATATAATGTATCATGGGCATGCTCATTATTGCAGGCAGTAACACGGTTTCCTTTTGAAGGGTCCTTTGAAAGACCTTAAGATTTGAACTGAGATTTGACTTAATTTTTGTGTTTCCAGTATATGGAAACCTATGATCTCTTGGATGTCAATGAAGATTGGAGAAAATTGATACTGTGGAAAGTAAGAGAAGCATAAGTCAAACTTGAAAAGTGAAGGAGAGATTTGGAGACAACGAGCTGATTCCACTCTGTGTAAGGTTTGAATAGATCTTTGTTGTTCTTCAAATATGTTCTTCAATTTTGTATGCCATGCTATCAAATGGTAATAGACATCAAATATTGGGACAGGAAGTAAAAGACCAGTGGAGAAAGCTAGAAAACATTAATGTTCTAGTTGGCTTTCTGTTGCTGTGTTAAAGCATTTTGAACCAAAGCAATTTGGGAGGAAAGGCTTATTTCAGTGTTCACTTCTAGGTTACAGTCCATGATGAAGGAAGTGAGGACAGGAACTCAAAGAAGGAACCTGGAATCAAAGCTATAAAGAGGTGTTGGTTACTGGTTTGCTCTGAGTTTGTTCACCCACCTAGAACACCTGACTAGAGATGGTGTCACCTACAGTAAGTGGAACCTTCTGTCTTAGGGATTTACTGCTGTGAACAGATACCAAGACCAAGGCAAGTCTTACAAAGGACAACATTTAACTGGGGCTGGCTTGCAGGTTCAGAGGTTCAGTCCATTATTATCAAGGTAGGAACATGGTAGTTTCCAGGCAGGCATGGTGCAGAAGGAACTGAGAGTTCTACTTCTTCATCTGAAGGGTGCTAGCAGAATACTGGCTTCCAGGAAGCTAGGATAAGGGTCTTAGAGCCCACCTCCACAGTGACACACCTAGTCCAACAAGGCCACACTTACTCCAACAGGCCACTCCTCCGAATAGTGCCACTCCCTGGGCCTGGCATATACAAACCTTCACACTCTCTCACACCAATCATCAACCAGAAAATTTATCACAAACATGGGCACAGGTCAATCTGATCTGAGCAATTCCTTTACTTATGTCTCCTCTTCCTAAGTACTCCAGGTTGTGAGAAGTTGACAATAAAAACTAATCAGCTGTTCCACTCAAAGCCGAGAATGACCTGACCTGTGGTAGGTCTTGAGAAACTTGATAAACTGATTCTTGCACTTTCTCAGCACAAATAGTGAGTCTTTAAAGGGAGGAAATGAAAGAAATGGGGAAAAGAAAAAGGAAAAATAATCAACCAGCTCAAAGGAGAAGCATGCAGCTTGGCAAGTGTGAAAATGCCCTGTGAGGGCTCTAGTTGCCTTATATTCTGAAATTAGTGAAATTCAGATGAAGAAATCAGCCAAATTTTAAAGTTGAATTGCAGCTGTTAAATTCTCAGCCCTGTTACACATCTGTGGCCAAATTACAGAATTCAGCAAAGTACAAATTCTGACTTCAGGAATAACATGTGGATGAAGGTGGTGGAAGATCTTAATTTTGTCAGCGTCTTCCACTTTCTGGTTTAGGCATTTCATGCTGAAACACTGATAAGGTTTTCTAAAATAAAGCATTGTCAGTGATTGTCATTTGGTACACGTCTTACAGGATGTAGCATTACCCTCTTATTATGAGAAAAAAAAATTGAGAAGAGCTCATTACTTCTCTGCCTCTGTTCATTGTATCATACATCCATTTATTCATTAGGTCTTTTATTTATCGATCTTCTTTCGAACATGTAATGAGTTATTGGCACTCTTCTAGGCATAAAAGAGGCAATAGTGAATCAAAGGAATTTTTTTTCCATAGAGCTCATATTCCAATGGGAGAGAAATTTTAGATATTGATCCAGTCTTTACAAGAAATAAAATAAGTGGATGAAACAGAAGCAATTATAGAGATGGTAGAAAAGATACAACATTTGAGGGGATGGGGATGAAGTTGGATTCTAAGATATTGTTGTCATCTGTTTCTGAAGAAGCCCTTCCTCTTTCATAATGCTGCTTTGGTTATTTCTATGTGTAAAAATCTCTATTTCTCACAATGAGGTCTTGGGTTCAGTGAGCTATGGGTAAGTGTGTTACAAGGGATTAACCGAAGGTAGAGGCCAGATATGTAACCATGCAGCATAGCAGACCCATTATAGCTAAATGTTAATCTCATTTTAAAATTTGTCTATTTATTCCCTGATTTGCATATGCCTATTTCAAAAAAAGAGAAAATATTAAATAAGAGTTTAAAAATCTCTGATACCTCAAGGAAACAAACCTGCTTTCTATTTTTTTTTTTTTACATTGTATTACTCATTCACTTGGATACATATTAATATCTGCTCACTAAATCACTTTCCTTGTTTGCAAATGCTGGAGAAAAATGTATCTCCGTGAGTAATTTCTTTCACTTTCTTTATCTTATTTTCTAGGAGAATTTTTATTCTGTCCTTATTCCCTTAAGCTTCCTTCCCTCTGGCTCTTCAGAATACCAGACATACTGGCAGGCTCTTGGATTCCCAGTGAGCAATTCCAATTGGGCTCTCACAATAGCTGCTTTACCCAGAGACAGCTTTTGCAGTCCAGGAGATTTCTAGAGTAATCATATTTTTAATTTCTATAGCACTGAGCAATATTTCCTTGGGAGCTCTTCTAACATCTCAGCTTAGAGATGGCCTCTGGAACTTGAGACCAGCTCAACATAGCTGTCACTGTAATAGCAACCTCAGTGGAATCTTGGAAAGAAAGAAATCAAAAGCTTTGCAGCATTTACACAGGGTTTCTGCAAAGGCTCTTCTGAGGGAAATAATTAGTCTGGAGCATTATCTGTTGACAAAACAGCATCCCAAGAAGCTGGAGTTAAATGCCAGAGACTTCAGAAAACAGAAGGAAGAGAATCCTCAATTTCAAGGTCCTTACTCTTGGCAGCTCCCATAGATGTGTGACAAGAGAAAAATTATTCTCTAAGCTTAACATGACAATGAGCATAGATTGTGAAATCCTCCTTAGAATAAGTCAATTTTTTTGGTACTACAATGGTCTGAAGAATGCTGTTTACTCTCCATCCCAGAGAGGAGTTTGATTCTTTCTTTGTTTTTTATATTAAATGAAATCTCCCAGAATGCTCACACTAGGTTCACAGGGGACCAGTAAAACAGCACATATCTGCTTCCCCAATTTAAAAAATCTTGCAGAATTTGTACAGAAGTGTCTAGGATGGCTTTTACAGAAGCCAGGCACATAAGAGAAAGCTAGGCACATGCTGTTTGTCTACCTCTTTCATTAGCTCTCTTTCTTATTCTCTCTAACTTGCCTGAATACTTGCAAATTGCCAATACTGCTTCCATTCAGCAAAAATTCATTTACCTGCAGGTCATAGTTGATGTGTACACACAGGATTTTCTTTAATTGTATCCTAAGTGCATTTTTATGTATTCAACAACAACAACAATAACAACAAAATGTGAGCTGCAATTTATTTAACATATCAATATTTATTATATTGTCTACTAATGGTTTATATATTTATTAAATTGTTCATTAGATTGATGTCTTTCTATAGATATTAAAGTGCTTCCTCAGGTCAAGGCCTATCACTGTGTGTCACCCTAGGCCATCAATACTGTCACAAGCACAGACAACTGGCTTACAGATGGTTTCCAAAAGTATTTAATGAATGAATTGTTTTTATTTATTAAAACACTTATTCATTACTATTATTATCTTCATTTGTAAAAGGGAAAACCAAGATGCAGAATAGTGGTCACCACCTCAAAGTCACATAATGAATAAGCCAACAGCTGACTTCAAGTCCAAGCTTGTTCATCTTTATTGCCCTTCCATTCCATCCTTCATCAGACAGAATGCTAATGTGCAAATCTCCTCTTCTGCTGACAGATTTTCACTGTTAATTGTTCACCTTACAGCCTTCAAGGGAGACAAGCAACCTATCTATGCAGTCAGAATTAGACAGCATGAGATACTTACCGATTTTGAGTGGTTTCTTTCCTCAGATGTACAAAAGCAGGCTTCTGTTAATGTGTTTACTCATTTGTCTTGGCTTAGGTTTGCTTTGGTCAGACTTAATGGGCCATCCATTTCTTCAATAAGCCAACCTACTCCTGTCCTCACCACATCCTGCTCTGTAGGCGCTCCTTTTAGGTGACTTTGACCTCTGTAAGTTTTAATAATGGTATCAAAGTTTAGCCTACAGTATCTTATGGAAAAATGCCTGGAAAGGTTCTTCCTTTTGTTTAACAAAACTGCTAGGCTGAGGATTCCATACCAATGTTAATTTCATAGAAATTTCTGTGAAAGAGAGACACCAAGGCATGGAAGAAATGGAGACTTCCTATCCATCTAATTCTGCAGTGTCATTGGATCTGTTGAATGTCTCCTCAGTTTAGTCCCATTTCTCTGATGTCACTTATGTGTGATTGGCATCTCACTTTATTTCCATGTGATTGATCTTCCATTGTAAGTTGGTCTTTTTGCCATCCCCTTTCCTTCTCTTTTCTGTGATTCTCTTATGAGGTATTTTCCATTCTCTTTTCTTATAATATGCTTAACTTGATGCTCAGTGAATATCTCTGGCAAGAAGAAATGTCTTCTAACTCTTTCTCTATTGACATTAACACCAGTTGCAACAACACAGTGCATGCATAATTAGCTCCACACATATACACACAAACACATAACACAGAGGATTCAGATGAAGAGAGATGTGTATGGTATATTTTCAGTTATCTTATTTTCCTTGTCTTTTTCTATTTTGACTTTTGAATACCATTACTAGTAATTAATTTTTTGGTAATATTTCCATATATCTAAATCTCAAATAGTTTCACTATTTTTTTCTCCTAGACATCATGTCCAGTTCCTATTTCCCATAAACTCTTTGATGTATAGTCATCCGCTGGAACACAGCCAATCTATCAAAGGTCATACTGTTCCAGTGTAGGGGAATGCCAGGGCCAGAAAGCAGGAAAGTGTGGGTTGGTGAACAGGGGCAGTAGGGAGGGAACAGGGGTTTGTTTTTGTTTATTTTTATTTTTATTTTATTTTATCTATTTTCTTTTCTTTTCTTTTCTTTTCTTTTCTTTTTTT
>NW_022196894.1:52495922-52497662 GCF_008632895.1 Mastomys coucha | reverse complement strand
AAAAAAAAAAAAGAAAAGAAAACTCATTCTCCCTGTCCCAGCAGCTATCCATGCACATAGCTGTTCATCCAGGAGCATCCTTTTGCAGTACATGGGGATTAGCATGGTGGCACACACCTTGTTAAAGAGCAGAGAACAGGAGACTGCAGAATGCTTAGCCTTTTATGTCTAATGTTTTCAGCCTATGTATATTACATACCTTCCCCCAGTGGTTTAGGGATCACTGTGGAAGAGGAGGCAAAAGTCTGTAAGAGACAGAGACAGTGAATGATGACAAGGAATACTATTTTACAGGAAAAAAAAAAAGAATGGGCACTAGTACTCAATAAAGTGCAGTGATTTTTAACAAGGTACAGGACTTGTGCATACTGAAGCCAAAAAAAATCCCAGCATGAAGAGGGGGAATGGTCATGAAGAATATCACTCTTTTTTTTTTTAATAGATGATAGAATGAAGGCATTTAAATCTCCAGCGTCTCCACATGGTAACCAGGAAAATCAATCTGTAGATAGTATAGCAGATAGTATAGCAGTATAGTATATATGCTGTGCTGGTGGTCTAGTTCCAAGGCTCCTGATGACATGTTCTCACTTTATCCTACTTCATCAGATACCATGAGCTTTTGGCAAAGAAGTTAGGAGGGTGCTCAGAGTCTAACGGCTGAGAAAGTTAAACAATTACTCTGTTTATCCGATGAGAAGGATGAGTTTCTGCATTCCTCATATTTGGCAGCCTAGATATTTTTAAATACCAAACCAAATACATTCAGCTGCTGGGTATTAGATATGTCTGCTCAGGCGTATTGCCAACTGCAGGTTGTAGAAAAAAATCCCAGAAACTGGCACATCACTTGGATGGAAAACCTGGTACTTATACGTGGGCATAGCCATTAGTGGGTACAAAGTCCTACTGAGAGGAGATAAAGGACATCTGCAGCTTCCAACATCTGTGTTCTCTGTGGTACACAGGACTATTCTGTCACACATTCATCAGCTCTCACTCTTAGCACCTCTAATTTACTAGTCCACACACATTGTCTATATTCTTTATTCATATGTGCATTACAGGGCATAAATATACCATTTTTAATACATATCACAAAGTACAACTTTGTCTCCATAAAGCATTTGCTAATAATACTTAGTTGTAGATTTTAGTGATGAAGGAAAAAAAAAAGTCCTCCTGTTTTTGAGCTTTACTTATATTCTCTTATTCTTACTTGCAAACTTTTCCCTCTCTCTTTTTTTTTTTATTTTTTGTTACAGACTTGGAGATTATGGACATTAACTCTAATTTTGAATGACTCAAGGGAAAGATATGAACCTTTGAAGGTGGCTGCTCATTACAGTGTGTGGGACAATCTGACAATGGCCTGAGTGCAAGCAGGAAGAATATGAATTGGAGGGCAGCAGCACTGGGAGAAATGAAGATAAGAGGGCTAGGCAAGGCATTTGGCAGAGGCATCACTGTTATCCACATTTTATGATGTAAGAAACAATTATTCTTGTCTCTATACAACTTCACTATGAGCAGTTTGGATAATCTGTCAAATTTACTTTTAAATGTATATGAAATATGTTCCAAAACCTTTATGTCCATCATTTATATTCTTGTTTATTAAGGACCCCACATTATCTTTGGGAAATCCTGTTATGATAGTCTAATTCATGTGCTTTTTCATCTTCTTTCTTTATTATCCAATAATACTTGACTATTTACCAGGAAATATATCAATGAGAA
>NW_022196894.1:52492944-52495912 GCF_008632895.1 Mastomys coucha | reverse complement strand
CTTCCTTCTCCTTCTTCCTCTCCTCCTCCTATTCATCATCCTCCTTCTTTTTAAAGATTTATTTTATTTATTTTATGTGTATGAGTACACTGTAGCTGTACAGATGGCCATGAGCCATCATGTGTGTGGCTGCTGGGAATTGAACTCAGGACTTCTGCCAGCCCTGTTCGCTGTGGCCCTGCTTGCTCCGGCATAATTCACTGTAGCTGTCTTCAGACACTCCAGAAGAGGGTGTCAGATCTCATTACGGGTGTTTGTGAGCCACCATGTAGTTGCTGGGATGCGAACTCAGGACCTTCAGAAGAGTAGTCAGTGCTCTTACCTGCTGAGCCATCTCGCCAGCCCTCCTCCTTCTTTTTAAATAAAGCATCTGGTTTAATGGAAGGAACTCAAGCTGAAAGAAACCTAAGGTGGTGGATACCAAGTAGGAAGTATGGGGAGATCTTACCTAAGTGAGTTCCTTTTGTAACATCTAGAATAATTTTCTCACAATGGAAATATCAATGTTGTTATGCATTGAAAAGTGTTCCAGATGCTCAGCACTATCCTTAGAGCAGGACTGAAATTTGAATGCTGCCTTAGAACCCTGGGCTCTTTTACTTCACATGCTCTGCATCTCTCCACATTTTCAGTTCGCTTCTTTCTGTTAAAACTATTTGTTACCTTGAAGTCCTTTTCATACACTCTTCTATTTTCTTAAAAATATTTCATTCATCCTTCTTCACTTCTCTTCTTTTCTCTTGCAAAATATGACTTGAACTCCTGTGTGGTTTTGTAGACTAGATAGTCTGCTTCCATAGTAATCAACATTTCTCCATTATTGCACCTAACATTCTACTGTTGATCTTTGTTTTCTATTCTGCCTCTCCCAAGTTCCATGTCTGTTCAAATTAGGGGTATCTTCACAGACTAGTAAAATGTCTAAGCAAATTACAGAATAAAAAAATTATTATATCAATGTTCTTTGATATCATTGTTACATTTCTGTATTGTTTTTAGAGTCTCTCTTATATGTTCCTACCTTTTATTCCCTTAACCTTTTCGTGAAGGCTTCAGTGATCACAGGAGTCTCCAGATTGCTCATTTTGGCTATAATATGGAGTGACTTAATCATTCACACAGCCAGGGTGATCTCATCAAAAGGCAAATATGATATCACCCCACAGTTTTAAGAGAGCACTGGAGAATTCTTCTTGCCTAGAATTGTAAATTTGAAAATTACCAAGTAGTGATAGGCTCTATAGTTTTTCCCTGAAGTCTTCTTATCTTTCAGTTTTATGCTCCTTCATACTGTTTTACTTTTAGATATCTTGTTCCCATTAACTGGAACACCTTCCCACCTGTCTACCTAAATGACTGCTTGGGAAATCTCTCCTCATCATTGAATGCTTTCTCAACTTCGTAATCTCCTCTGAAGACTCTTCTTCAAGGCTTGAAAAAAGTGGTTATTCTCTTATCTCCTATTAGTCTATATTTAACCCTCTTTAGTAAAGTGCTTTACCCACATTATTACATGAATATGCATGCAGCCCATGTTTTTCCCCTCTTAGATAGGGGCGGAAATCTTTTATCACCTGGCATTTTCTTGGTTGAAAAATATAATAACATGCAAACTTCTACAGTTATGTAACGTAGAGACAAAGTATATTCTGCTACATCAGAACCATGTGGAGAAACTGGAGATTTAAATTTTAAATGCCTTCATTCTATCATCTGGAAAAAAAAAAAAGAAGAGTAGTGAAATTCTTCATGACCGCTTCCTGTTTGAACTGGGATTTTGTCCAGCATCTTGTTAACAATCACTGCAACTTAATGTGTAGTAGTGCCCTTTTGTTTCTGAAAGGCGGTATTCCTTGTTATCATTCATTGCCTCTGGCTCTTTCTGCCTCCTCTTCCACAGTGATCTCTAGACCACTGGGGGAAGGCGTGTGATAGAGATAGGCTAAGCATTAGATATTAAAGGCTAAGCATTCTGCAGTCTCCTGTCCTCTGTTCCTTAACCACGTGTATGCCACCATTTAAATCTCCATGTACTACAAAAGGAAGCTGTTACCTGAGGAGCTATGTTCATGGTTAGCTGCTAGGAGAGGGAGATTCAGGGTTTTTTGAACAATGTGGTAGATTAGCTGTGTTCCAGTGGAGGACTACACACTAAAGAGTGTATAGAAAGTAGAAACTGGACATGACAGGTAGGAGGATACAGAGACACAAAGATGGGCATGTAGGAAAGGAGCAGTGGACCTGGGAGGAATTGGTGAAGGACAGTGAGTATGAGCAAATGCATTATAAGAAAGGGGTTTCCAGGTGTTGGAGAAGGGAATCAGGAAAGGGGATAACATTTGAAATGTAAATAAAGAAAATATCCAATAAAAAAAGAAATTCTAAAAGAAATAATTTAAAAATGAAATTCTTAATGTATTCTGCTATCCAATCATCACACAGTACCCCACTTATATGAACAATTGTTACATTTTTATTCAGTAGACAAAAACACATTTAATTAGTTGACAATACTGTTTATGATACCATTTTCACTTTTCTCTTTGAAACAGAGAGATGCTAATAGGCTCACAACATCAATGGTCCCTTTCTCAGTGGACCTTCATAGACATACTTGCAGCAGTAAAGAGGACCTGAGAAATTTCTTCTCCAGGAGTAGCGATAAGAACACTTGGTCTGCAAAGTATGACTTGGTTCCATACAGTGCAAAAAATCATAGTAACTATGCCTAATTCCTGATAATAATCACAAGTGAACAAAACATTAAAGTATGTACTTATCTGAAATCAATGGCAAGGTAGGCACAGGTTTTAATTTTCTTGATTGTTTGATCTGTATTTCACCCTAATCACCTGTATTCTTGCTATGAGGAAAACTTTAAGAAAATAGGTTTTTTTTTATTTTTAGATATTTTATTTACATGCGAATTTCTCCATTCCCAGTTTCCCCTCCAAAAAACAAAGAAACA
>NW_022196894.1:52484139-52492643 GCF_008632895.1 Mastomys coucha | reverse complement strand
CCTCTCCTCCTATTGATGATCAATTTTGCAATCCTCTACCATACACATGCTGCCTGAACAATCAGACCTACCATGTACAGTCCTTGGTTGGTGGTTGAGACCCTGGGGGCTCCGAGGGTACTAGTTAGTTCATATTGTTGTTCGTCCTAAGGGGCTGCAAACCCCTCAGCTCCATTGGTCCTTTCTCTAATTCCTTCATTGGGGACCCTGTACTCAGTTCGATGAATGGCTGTGAGCCTCTTTTATAATAGCCAGAACCTGGAAACAACCCAGATGTCCCTCAACAGAGGAGTAGATACAGAAATTGTGGTACATCTACACAATGAAGTACTACTCAGCTATTAAAAACAATAAATTTATGAAATTCTTAGGGAAATGGATGGATCTGGAGAATATCATCCTGAGTGAGGTAACCCAATCACAAAAGAACAAACACGGTATGCACTCTCTGATAAATGGTTATTAGCGCAGAAGTCTAGAATACAGGAAGAACAACCCACATTCCACAAGGAACTCAAGAAGGAAGACCAAAAGGTGCACATTTCATTCCTTCTTAAAAGGGGGAACCAAATACCCACGGAAGGAGTTGCAGAGAGTAACTATGGAGCAGAGACTGAAGGAAGGGCAAGCCAGCCTAAATATAGCTATCTCCTGAGAGGCTCTGACAGTATCTGACTAACAAAGAAAATAGGTTTTATCAGGCCAATCCTTAGTAATATTTACATAGGATTTATCACACATGGACAAAATTATGTTTTCACATTCTTAGCAAATAAAGCACTAAGAGTCCTATGAAGAACCAGGAAACAAAACCTGAGACCACTGGTGTAATCTCTAAGAAACTTTAATGGCCATAACTTTCTTTTCATTCCTCGTAAAAGGGTAGTTTAAGTAATTTATGAAGCACTAGCTGGAAATTAACTATGCAAAAGCTTCCACTACAATAGACTCCTTAGTAAGAAAATGGACCACAGCTTGAAATATGTTTCCCAAACTGAAGTTAAGGTCGAAGTGTATTTTTGAGGCACATATAGCTTACAAGGGTGTATATAAGTAAGTTTGTCTGTTAGGTGATACAGTCTGTCAAAAAGAGGATTCTGAGAGAGTTGGGATTGCAAAAATTCTGCCAACTTCACTAGAAACTACCCTGATTTTGTAACTGTTAGCCAGATCATCCTACTTCTTTTGAAAGTTCAAAAGGTTTCAGTGACTTCAACTATTACTGGGGAAATGTCAAATCCCTGCCTTGGAACCGTTAGTTACACAATCATTGAGGCTGTTCATGCTAGAAAAAAATTTCCATTTCAAAGCACTTCTTTCATTTCTCATGTAAAGAAACATAAAGATCACATATTTTAAAGTCTCCTGTTCAGATGAGCATGAAGATATGCAGAGAATTTTTAAAACTTTTTAGTTTCAAGGCCTCAGCTAAAAAATTTTAACCAGATTCCCTGGAAGGAAATGCTGCTTCTGCTCCTTCACATAAAAAAAGTCATTAGTAAAGATTGAAGGATTTTGAATAATTTAGGTACTTGACTGTGCTTCAACTTTTAGAGCAAATTCTTTACAGAAACCTGCCATTCTCATCTACTAATTTTAGATGAAAAGAGAAATTCTCAAAATGTTTAAAAGAAAAAATTTCACAAGAGGTATGAATTCAGTCATTTGAGTATAGTCTCCAACTATGCTCTAAACTTCCAGTTATTTTACAATAAAAATAAAGCCGTAATTTCAATAGTCTGATTCATATTATTAGCAAGACCTGTAATGTCATCATTTTTCTCTCATAGGAAGTATTTCATATTATCTATATTCATAAAATCTCCTTCATCTAAGGGTTTTCAAACATTTTATAAGCACTGACAATCTTCTTATATTTTGTTAAGAGGACAGTTTGGCATACTCAAATTTGTGTGTGTGCATTTCTTTCGCATTTTGTCTACCTTTCTCAATATCAACATCTCATTGTTCTCTTTTGGCAACAAAAACAAATTCAGAACACCATTATGTAGAATCTCATAAATATTTTCTCAGGAAGAAGCATACCTTTATAGAAAGAGATTCTTCTTCAAGTGGAAACTCATCTGTAAGACAATAAATAATAAACAAAATAAATCAAATCATGTTGGCGTCAACAAAAACCCCATAGAACAAGGCAATTATATAGAATAAGTTAATGATTGACAGATTGGAGGAGTTTATGGAGTAACAGACTTTGGGTTCAGAAAGGATGACTAGGTAAGAGACATGACATGACACCACGTAAACCTTTGTCAACAATGATGAAGATTAGAAAAATATGTAGTGTGGCTAGCAGATGCTTTTTGGAGAAGAGAAAATTGAATGGAGCAGTTTCTTCCTACCAGACATAAAACCTAAGAGCATATCTTCAGCAGTGCATGCTGTTTCACCTGTCTTTTGTAGTTAGAAAAGATTTATAATACCACACAGGGGCTGCAGTCATATCAGGGCATAACCAACTCTCTCACTCAGTAGTAGTTTTCTAAAAAAGGAGGTAGCTCCAGATCACTCAGCTATTAAAAACAATGAAGTTATGAAATTTGTAGAAAAATGGATGGAACTAGAAAATATTATTCTGAGCGAGGTAACCCACTCACAAAAGAACACACATGATATGCACTCATTGATAAGTGGATATTAGCTCCAAAGTTCAGAATACCCAAGATACAATTCACAGACTGCAAGTAGCTCAAGAAAAAGGAAGACCAAGTATGGGTGATTCGGTCCTTCTTTGAAAGGGGAACAAAATACTCACAGGAGCAAATATGGAGACAAAGTATAGAGCAGAGACTGAAGGAAAGGCCAACCAGAGACTGCTCCACTTGGAGATACATTCCATATGCAGACACCAAACCCAGACATTGTGGATGCCAAGAAGTGCTTACTGAAAGGAGCTTGATATAGCTGTCTCCTGCAAGGCTCTACCAGGGCCTGACAAATAGAGGTAGATGCTCAGAGCCAATCATTGGACTAAGCCCGGGGACCCCAATGGAGGAGTTAGAGAAAGGACTGAAGGAGCTGAAGAGGTTTGCAACTCCATAGGAAGAACAACATTAACCAACCAGACCTCTCAGAGCTCCCAGGGACTAAACCACCAACCAAGGAGTACACATTGAAGGACCCATGGCTCTAGCAGCATATGTAGCATAGGATGGCCTTGATGGGCATCAATGGGAGGAGAAGCCCTTGGTCCTGCGAGGACTTGATGCCTAAGTATAGGGGAATTTGAGGGCAGGGAGGCAGGAGTGGGTGGGTGGGTAGGGGAACACCTTCATAGAAGCTGGGGTAGGGTAGATGGGATAGGGAGTTTCTGGGTGTGGTACTGGGAAAGGGGATAACATTTAAAATGTAAATAAAGAAATTATCCAATAAAAAGAAGGAGCTGAAATTTTGAATTCCTGTGCTTTAACATAGGTAACAGATGATTTGCTCCTGCTCCCCATTTAAGTGAACACTGTTTCCACAAGAATTAGAGAAGTATGCCATGTGTGCCATTTGGTAGATGTTTATCTTATTCCTGCTGTATATTATTCCCCAGTTGTAAAGTTGTGTATTTCATTCATATTCACTTTTTGCCACTTAATTTCTGCTTGTTTTATTCTATCCTGGAAAATTATGAGTCACATGTCACTGTCTTGTTCAGCAGATTAGCAATTCCAAAATAACGGCATAGGTTATTCAGCTTTTTCTGTGTTTCCTGCACTCTTCCACACACATGCAGGTGCCCATTTATTGCATATCAGGGTCCAGTAAAGAAAACAGCAACTACAGAGGCAATTTAATGCAAAGAGCTGCCTACATAAATGTAAGAACTGGAAGCAAAAAGTAAGCACTTGGAGATGTCACCACACAATGCTCTTGTGTATTCTATACCCTCCTGTGTGATCAGAGAACATCAGAGACCTGTGTCTAGAACCTGCTAGATCAGTGGAGAATGTCCAGATATTTCATGGGAGATATTATTTGGCTGTAGGTGGTATCACACAAATTTGAGAAAAAGTCCAAAGGAGCTATTGCTTCATTTTCTAAGAAACTGAGTTGATGGCTAAAATATCTCTGAGGGTACAGTGTTTTAAAATAAGCTAGACATTCAAATAGAACTTCAAAAAGAGCAAGAAACAGAAGGAAGTATTTCTCTCCTCCTCTCCTCCAGTTGCCTTCTTTGCCTCTTACTAGAAAGGCCTAGCATGATTATCCCTGGCAAAAGTCTGAAAACCTCCTTTGGGAAGTCATTCTGTAATTTCATTGACCAACACTGAAGAGTGAGTGGGTCTGGTCTGAGAGTCAATAGGTAAATAGCAAGGAAAGTCATACCACCTCTTATTGTCCTTATGAGGTAGATTCTACTTTAATCTGTACTTTAAAATAAACAAAGCAAATGCCAGAGACTCTGGGTCATTTTTCAAGGTCATTCAGTAAAAGGAGTGGGTAGGGACTACAGAATGTCAACTGGTAGCCAATACAACAACATATGTATTTACACAGTGTGTGTGTATGTGTGTGTGTATGTGTACAAATTCTCTTAAAGACTATTGCTTTTGTAGTTAAAATGCTTTAAAGTTTTAATTTTTCGAGTACAGCAACAATAATTTGGATGTTATTCTGTATACAAAAGAGAACGGAGTATGTAGATCAAAAAGAACTTTATATTTCTGTTTTATATTTAATGTGTCTACATTTATTTAATTTAATGTATACTCATGAATTGCTTAATGATGAGCATATATTCTGAGAAATGCACCATTAGACAATTTTGTCATTCAAATACAGTAGTGTGTGCTTATGCAAACTAAGATGGCTATGACATCACTTGGCAGCTGTCTTGTGGCACCATCATTGTGTATACACTTAGTCAGTGATAGAAATATCATTAGTGTGTGTGTGTGTGTTGGAGTGTTGGATGATGAGGCTTTGTATTGTTAGGAGTAAATCTTTCAATTATTTGACAGTTATTTTTGCTCTGGTCATTCATTTCACTTTTCATAGAATATGTTAAAATAGACACAAACTAGTGAGATATAGTTCTAACTTTTGTGGCTTTTATATTTAGCTGGTTCAACAAGGTAGAATGATGATTTAGTCAAAAATAATACAGTGAACTCCAGGGTATTTCTGGTCTAATTATTATCTTTATTATTTTTTCAAATGAGTAATTGAACTCAGTGTAAATCTCAAAGATGTAAACATCATTCCTTCTGGTTTTACTCCCTAATCAAGAGCATATCTATCTATCTATCTATCTGTCTGTCTGTCTGTCTGTATAGATATATAGATAAATATATAGAGATATACAGATAAATGCAGATGGATGAAAGTGGTTAACAGGAAATCACTATTTCTTCAGGATTTTCTATGTTAAGAACATGTGGATGTTGAGAAAGGGTTATTGACACTCTCATGAGAAAGGGCTCAAAACAAAGGGTATTTTAAATAATTCAGTTGAATATGGATAGAAAGTTAAAGGGTGTTTAGGAGCTCTTTTTCTTTGCTCCTTGAAAATAACTCTCCAAGTTAAAGATAAAAGATCAAATACTTGAGAAATCAATAAGTGTTTCACAATTAATCAGAGGTTTTCAATGGAATCTGGAAATCTTATGGAATGACTAACAACAATCAGGCTTATATAATAACAAACATCCAATTTGTTTCTGAAATTTGGTATTTCTGCTGCAAATTTTTCTTTGTTCTATTCTTTTTCTAAAAAAGAAGGTTTTATATAATAAACTTACTTCACATTTCACAATGCTTCCAGTATTAAATTTAGGTAAGATTTTAGTTCTACATTTTCTCCTTGGAATGCTGAGTCTATAGTTCAGTTAGTACAGTGCTTTCTGTTATTCACAAAGCTCTGGGTTTGCTCTCCAACACTACAGAAATGGACACAATTACTGTTTTACAGACCTCTAATCACAGAACACCAGAGGTGGATGAGAGAGGATGAGATGCTCAAATTCTCTTGTTCCTGTAAAGACAATAGCCTAAGCTACAGGAGAGCTTGTCTCAGAAAAATGAAGAACTGAGTACAAAGGTTTATTGAATCAGAACCTTAGAGTAAAGGAATATCCTGTAAAAGAGCCTTTGATCAAGAGCTGAGTTCTGGCCAGAGAAGAATTAGAGACATTACCAACCCTGATCCCCAGTGATAAAAAATGCAAAAGAAAGGAGTGAACCCAGGAGTGTGAGAATCCAAGTGACTTGAGTAAATGGAAGTATAGGCAGAGTGGCACCTTGTGGGCATCTCCATCCACACCTGTGCTGTCTGGTGCCTTTGTAAGGCAAACTCAAGCTTGTAGAGGACAATACTCTCATTACCTCCATCTTTCGCAGTATCCACTCATTGCTTTCTTACACTTCTTAATTTTTCCCACCTACAGCCTGATTCCCCTTTCTTCTGTCTCAATTCTAACTTTCAATTTTAATTCTTGGTTTCTTTGGAAGTGGATTTTTCTTTTCCACTTCACACCTCTCCTGTGGTATAGGACCTCCATGGATTCAACCTTCAGTAAGATGTTTTTGGTTCAACTTTGGCAGCTACCATGTGTAGATCTTGCCCTTGGTGATAGCTCTATTAGTGATAACTATTCTCCAGACTTTGACTGGCCTGTACATAAAAACGCTTGATATTGCTACCCAGCAGAATAATATTTGCCTGTAACTGATATGTACTTTTTTATGATCATAAACTTTAACACTTTAAGCCAGCTTTGAATTTTAAAAAATTCAAAATTGTTGTGCAAACTTTCTTGCTTTTATAAGCAAAGCATAATAAGCAGCATTTAAGCATTTCTTGATGACTCATTTTAATTTTGAAAATTAACTACTCTAGCACAATATAAAAGGGAGTATAACATTACACTAAATGGCCTCAAATTGCTATATATTTTGCATCTTGAATAATAATTATTGTCTTTCCTTCTAAGTTGTTAAGCTATGAAATTAACTGTTTTCTAACTTCTTTTTTCTGACTTCTTTTCATCATATGATGTTTTGAATTTGAAAACCCAATAATCAAATTGACTAGAATGGTGTGCTATGAAGTAGACCATCTTTAAGTGATGACTGGTGAGCTTTCCTATTAGGAAAACACAATACCTAAACACTGACATTTATTAGAGCTCTTGATAAAACTCTTATTTTTTAAGACACATTTTTGGAATTTGGAGTTTGGAGATCAGACTCAAGGTTATGTGCACAGTAAGGAAGCACTTTACCATTGAGCTAGTCCACCGACACCTTGATTCACTTTCTAACTTTTATTTGGGTTTTGGAAACTCTTTGGCTCCAAAATTTCTAAAAGAGATTTTATTTATTAGTGTGCCATCTCATAAATAACAGGAAGTTGTCATAGTAATAACAGGTCTAGACAATCATTGGTTTGAATTTTGTTTTGTCCCTTACTACCTTGGGTGAGTCATTCAGTACTTCAGAGTTTACTATCTAGATATGTATAATGTTGATAAGTGTTCAGTTTCTAGGCTCTTGGGAGAGATAAATTAAATAAATACTCCACTTGGAATTCTGTGTGCATAAAGAGTCTTAAAACATATTAGTTACTTCAGTAAATAGAGGGATTAGCTGTTCTCATATGTGTCCAAAATATAGGTCTAATGCGTAGTTTAAAGAAAAAATATCCATGAAGCATATGGTACAAAATTGATTAGTTCTCAGAAAGGAGCAATTTAGCTTCGAAAAGCCAAACCATATTGTTTACCATATGCAAACCCATATGCAAATGCCACCTTTAATGTATCAACTATCTTTATTGCTACAATTTTTATAATAAAAATCTATCTACCCTTTAGTGCATTACTGTAGTGATGACCACATGGCCAGGAGCCTAGACGCTAAGCTCCAATTTTCAGTGTCCTCTCTTCTACTCTGGTCTCCTCTTAGCTCTTATCCTTTACAAAAGGAAATTTTGTAACACATAGCAAATTGACACATAGCAAATTGAAAGTCAAGGAGAATAATTTAACCAAATCCAGGGGAAGCAGGGTAGGCAGGACAGAATTTAGAATGGAAGTGGAAGTGGTGATGTTTAAAAGCAACATTGGTGTGCAAGCTTTGAGGGATGAGACTCCACTTTCTATGGAATACATCCTTTGGAGGCAATATCTAAGTATTTTTGAAACCCAAAACCTTGTCTGTTTTGCTAAAGGAAGTTACATGCCCAGCCCAAATGAAGGGCATCTCTCATCTCTTGAAACATATTTAACCTATTTTATGGGTGGGTATATGTGAGGGAGAGTCCACGAACTGTACCCTATTTGGCTTGCAAAGTTTGATACAGTAATGATGGCTGTTACATTTTTAAATAATTGAAAAAAATGTCAAGAGGACATGATAAAATTTCATAATATATAAAAGTTACTTAAAAATTCAACTATTAATTCTGGTAAATAAAATTTAATAGTGTCACCTTAAGGTGCTAGAACAAAAAGAAGCAAATTCACCCAAGAGGAGTCAAAGGGAGGAAATAATCA
>NW_022196894.1:52478258-52480301 GCF_008632895.1 Mastomys coucha | reverse complement strand
TTTTGGAGGGGAAACCGGGAATGGAGAAATTTACATGTAAATAAAGAAAATATCAAAAAAAAAAAAATTTAATAGTGTCAGCCATATTGATACTATTATGTGTTGTTTAGGATTTGTTTTACACAGTGGACTTGAATGGTATTAGAAAGACTATTATACCAAGATAAAAATATTCATTGTCCAGACTTTTGCAAAATTATTGCTGATCTCATCCTGGATCTGTTATCACTACCAGTAACAACAACTTATCTATCTTCTTTTGATCAATAAGATCTTTGGTACAAGGAACAGACAAACGTTTATATGCTTAAAGGCAGCATTTAATAGAATATATAAACCCTTTGCAGAAATGGCTGTAGCACTCCAGTACAATACTAATTGTGCAGTGCTGAATTCTCTAATTTCCGATACATGTAGAGTTTAATCATAGGCATATTCTCAGAGTGAGTTCACACTGCTTCTGAGTCCACCACAACTCCGAAAGCCCCACCATGGATTTATTTAGTATCCACTCTCTTGGGAACACTCAGTAATATACCTGGGCCAATATTTGTTATGGCTCCAGTCATTTTTCTTTCCTTTATGAGAGAGAGAGAGACAGAGAGACAGAGACAGAGACAGAGAGAAACACAGAGAGAGAGACAGAGAGAGACAGAGAGAGACAGAGAGAGAGAGAGAGAGGAAGAGAGAGAGAGAGAGAGAGAGAGAGAGAGGGAGAGAGAGAGAGAGAGAGTTAGAAGAACTCTGCTCCATTCTGTGTGTGACTGCCAGGAATAGGGGAAACCTGTAATCACTCATTTCTTGTAAGGTAGAAGTGAAGGAATAATCAAGTAAATTTATCAACTTCCCATCCATGTCGAGTGCCCTTGTTTAATTTAGCTAAATATACACATACCTAAAAGGCAAAGCTATTGTTAAGCTAGAGCCTGGCTCTGGAATCAGAATATGAAGGTCAGATTAAGTTGTATTTTTAAATAAAAAAATGAAACACTCAGTCCTGCTGTGGTCTAGATACCTCTGTCTTTATCTGTACCCCATCTTTCTTTCCGTGAGCTTATGGTTCTAGAAAACTATAAGGGCTCCGAGCTTCCTCCTCACCTTTGAAACTATATTACTCACTCCAAGTCTTTATTTAGAGATTGTGCATGCCATACCTTCTTAGGATGAATTCTGTCCCATCTAAAAAACACAGAAAGTCTCACCTTTTTAATGTACCTGCCTTAAGTATTCTAAATATTCCTCTTTAATTTCAAAGCATAATTTCAACCATTGACTTTGTTCTTATATATTCAGTTTGTATTTTAAGTAATGTGTTTATGATTTTTCCACCCCAATTGCTCAATTGAATATAAACTTTTGAGGCCAGTTAAAGGCCACAGCTTTATATCCCCACTCTCTCCCACTTCTTCTCCCTTTCCCACATCACCACCCCCCACACACACTGTAAGAGGAGAAATACAAATATGATGGATCTTCATTGTTTAAATCCATACTTAACACATTGTCACATATTTTGTGGACAAAAACAGATCTCAGTTACCCAATAGACATTTTCTGTGTTCTATTCACGTTTCCAGATCATCTACAAGTACTGTCTATGTGGCTTTCTTAGCATTTTTTTATTTTATATAGTATTTTTGAGTGAGGTGCTGTTTAACACATAACCATCCTTAAGTATACTCAGTCCTGCCAAATAGTTCTGTTTAAGAAACATTAAGATGTGCTTGCTAGACAATCTGCACTTAGGCTTGAATTGTGAACTTAGGCATGGCTGTGAGTTCAGCGCCAATTAGTGGGAAATGCTGACAGAATATAATGCATCAAACACATAAATCATGGTTATTTGATGAGTGGTTGACAAACCTGTGAGCTGAGGCTCAGATGAACCTTCCCTAGCGTTTCCTCTAGGAGCTATTGTTCAGCCATCACTAATTCAATGGTCATAATGAATTTACAGAACATAACTATAGTCAGTGGTGAGAATCAGTTATACATACAGGCAGACAGTCTCTCTCTCTCTCTCTCTCTCTCTCTCTCTCTCTC
>NW_022196894.1:52451666-52478248 GCF_008632895.1 Mastomys coucha | reverse complement strand
TCTCTCTCTCTCTCTCACACACACACACACACACACACACACACACACACACACACACTCCTGCTCAGGAGAGCTGAGGCTGCTTCTTGGTCCTTTATATGGTGTATGCCCTATGCACCTAGGAACCTTGAACTTCTCAGAGCTCTTCCCACTCCACATCCTGTACCTTCTGAAACCATCCTACTGACATTAGATTACCATAGAGACAAACAAGCTGAGAAGAGCAAAACAGCATGACATTTGGATTTGGACTTGAAGCTACCTATTATCAAACCATACTTTCTCTCCATTTCAGCACTAATCTTGATTGCACTTCAGTATCAGTGTGTACCATGAACAGAAAAAAAAAATCAGAGACAGCAGATATATATCCCCATTACCATGCCTCCTGTTTTGCTCAGTGGATATGTTGCTAATTGTTCCTGGGACTCCTGTTGCACCCTGATGAGATTATGGAGTGGTCTCCAGCATAGTGCTATGGGAGGTGATTAATAACAGACCAGAGTGCAGATGCTGATTAAATGTTCCCCATATCAATGATCAAATATGTTCTCTTCTTCTCTGGTGAACTCTAAGTTGTATGCACAGTATGGATTCTGTATTTTTCAATAGAAAGCTTCAAGAAAGTAATCCTGAATGGATTGTGTATTATGAAGTCATGTGTGTTGCTCTGAAATGTGGCATAAACACGCTGTGGTTCCTAATGGTTATGAAGGCAGCCTTCACATTATGCAGAGGGAATGAACCCCTAGTAATGAATACTACTAGACATGTTTCCAAGAATGAAGTTTAGCCTAATGAGTTTGATTGCCAAGCACAACAAACCTAGAGAACATCAAAACCTAATTGCCATCTTCTATTTGTCCTCTCTCAGTTCTCTCTGCTAAAGCTGATTTCCATCACTGGTTGTATTTATGACATCTCAATTTAAAAGGAAGTTCAATATATAAGTATTAATGCATTACTCTTAACATAGTATAAAATTGAATTTAAAATTGACATTGAACTTTCCATAAGAGCAGTACTGGGAGTGTCATGGACATTTTGAATAAATGAGCAAGGGATGGTTTTAATGTATATTTTCCTGGGGTGTGTTTCTGAGTATTTATTTTAGTGCCTTGTATATAATGAATATATTTGGGAAATTTATTTTCCTTCATGATGACTTTAATAAATTGCACTCTAGCTCCCTTCTGCATCTATTGAGGAAACCTTGGGAAATTGGCATAACTTTTACGGTATGAGAACACTACATTATATAGACATAACCAGTCCATTCCCCAAAACAAGCACAATCAGATTCTCTGTTCCATTTGGTTTAAAGTTCGGCCTCTCTCAGATCAGGGCTGACCCAGGACCTCACCTACCAGTAGTGGAGAAGGAGGACTTCCATTCTTTTAGTATTCTCAGCTTCATTTCATCTCTAGTTGCACTTTGCTCTAGGCTCCCCTGGATTAAAAAAAAAAAAAACAAAAACAAAAAAAAAAAGCGCAATCAGAAGAAAAGTAAAAACATTACTGTCCTCTGTTAGATGGTGTTCTTTCATGATGGACAAGCTTTTGAGGCCAGTTAAAGACTGGAGCTTTTACTCCCTCCCTATATTCTGTCTCTTGCATCCCTGGAAATTACAGTTCTTTCTAAATTCCTTCTCCAGATTCTCTTGGATCCTCTCATGTCATCCAGAAACCCCCAAAGAGAAAGTCCTTACAGAAAAGCTCTAGCCCAGTTTTCTCAGCTATAGCTTTCTTGGGTTTTAGGGAAACTTCTGAGTCACAATTTTCCAAATTAAAAACTGTGCTATTCATTTTTTCTTCTTGTTTTCAGACCTGAGTCATGAGAAAAGTTCCCCAATTCCAAATGACTTATATCACATTTCCTAAGAAACTGCTTAAGTGCATAAAGCCTTTGTTCTGCAATGGCATCCAGCTCACAGGCTCAAGTTGGGGAAATTGAACAAATAAGAGCTCAGTAAAGTGAAAAGTGTGCAGCTTGGGGTTCCAAAGAAGACACAGACACACATTTCTCCTTGCTGTTAAAGGAGGAGAAAAGCCATAGTTCTTTTTTTACTAATTAACCTCCACTATCCTTCCCTTTGTGATACTTATTGTTCAAATTTTCTGCCTACTGTAGAAGAAAGAAGTGGTCCATGGTCCATAGAATACAAAGAAAATTTTGGATGTATTCTTAAAAGATCCCCCAGGAATACTGTGCTGGATGGACCTGTGTTTTCATCATCCTTAGTTTTGCACAGCATCAGAAAACCAGAAATCTATCGTAGCATTCAAATTGTATTAGTTAATCATCCCAGGCTCACTGCCATGTGAGTTGGTTCATATTCAATTTATAAACTCACAGAAATAAGAACCATTAATGCCAGTTAATTCATCCACATGGTTAAGTTTCCTCTGCTGCATCAAGTTGGTAACTTACTCAGTCTCAACACCTCCAGTCATGGCAAGAGCTCATTGTTTCCGGATACAGCTTTAGTTAGAAATCTGTCCAAGTGTCAAGCTAAAATCTGTTCTGTAATTTTTACCCAACATGTCTCTTTATTCTGTTCTTTGAAGCTAAACTGGACAAGCTGTTCTGTCCTGAAAAATCTTTTATGTGAGAACCTTGAAATAACCAAGGACAGCAGAGATGTTTTTCTATTTCTTGAAGACTCAGGGTTCACATTGATTTCAGATGATCCTTAATGAGAGTGATTCAGATACTGTCAGTACAGGAACTGTTTGGATGCAATTCATTTGCCAGATGGTGCGTCACCTACATGATGTAGAGTGGATATTTCCAGATACATCACTTTTAAAAGCCATTCTTGGGCCCCAGAGTTTGTTTTCCTTGCAGAGTCCCACTCATTCTCTGGATTTCAGACATCTTGCTGTGTATTGCCCTCTTTTCCTTTCTGTGGTCTGGAGAGTTAAGCCTGGTTCTTCATACCATCCACATGCTCCCAGAAATAAGACTCAGACTCAAAATATACTTACAAATACCATGAATATATAATTTCTATGACTAGAATGAATAACGTAAGACAGTCCAATTATTTCAATCTACATTTTATCATGTGTCTGGTTACGTGTGCTCAGGTGCCATGTTCTCTATCCTCACATCTTCCCAGGCAGATCTCCTGCCTGGCTCTATCCAGAATTCTTTCTCCTCCCAGATAACTCACCTTCTATTTCATGCCTAAGTGATAGGACTTTTTAATTGACAAGATATTCTCTCTATAGTGATCCAAAATGTCAATTTATTATACATATTGTTGTTTTGGCCAGTAGCTTATTGAACAGTGAATTACTATATGCTAAGAGCTTGGTGTAGGGATAATGTGTCAATCAAGGTCTCCCTACATGGTTAGCACAGGCTAGAGATTTATTGTTAATCGAATAGTAATTGGGCATATCCAAGATTCCCACCAACATTTTTAGTGTCATATACGGATATACAATGCTGCACAACAGGTCACTGTGCATTTCTGCATCTCTTTTACTTTTGTTCATCTAAACCAGTCATATACCATTATGTTTACTTTTCTTGGCTATAACTTGACTACATCTGGAATTAACTAGCACCTCAAAAAATGGAGGGGCACACTTTATGGAATTTTTGCTTAATCTGAAGTGGGAAGACACACCTTTAATCCAGATCCTCTGGGGTTGGAAGACCCACCTTTAATCTGGTCTATGCCTTCTACTGGAAACCTATACAAGGACATGGAAGAAGGAGGCTTAGTCTCTTTGGCTGCTTGTCCCCACCTCTCCAGGAAGTTCATTCCTTCACTGGCATTAGAGCCTACTTCTTTTGGGATTCTGACGTATACTAAAGGCCAGCTGAGGCATCCAGCCTGCGGACTGAACAACTACTACATTCTTGGGCCAACCTTTCATAGGCAGCCATTGTTGTATCAGCTGGACCACAGCTAGTAAGTCATTCTAACAAGTTCTCTCTCTCTCTCTCTCTCTCTCTCTCTCTCTCTCTCTCTCTCTCTCTCTCTCTCTCTCTCTCTCTCTCTCCATTCTATAAGTTCTGTTACTCTAAAGAACCCTGACTAATGTATTCACACTTCATTGTTTATATTTTTAATTACACACTATTGTACTGAGGGTGGGCCCACTGCTGTGGGCTGTGGCTCTCTCTCTTCCTGGTGCTGAGGCCTGTGGCTGTAAAATGAGGAGGCAATATATAAATGAGATATTTTATTGTAGGAAAGAGAAAATAGGCCAGTCAAGTAGAAAGAGACAGAAAGGAAAGAAAGGAGAGGAGAAGAAAAGGAGAGCAAGAGAGAAAGGAGAGGAAGAAAGAAAAAGCAAGAGAACAGAAAGGCAAGAGAAGAGAACAAAGAGCAGGAAAAGAAAGGAAGAAGGCAGGAGAGGAACAAAAGCAAGAGAGGGAGAAAGAGGGCAATAGAGCAAGAACAAGAGAGGAAGAAAAGAAGCAAGAGAGAGATAAAGAGCAAGGAGGGGGCAAACTCTTCTTTATATTGTATGGGGTGTGGCATGCCGGGCTAGGGTTGATGACTGGGGGTAGGGTCCAGCTAGACTGCTGGGAGATTGGGGCATTGTCTACCTGATAGAGCACACATCTCCTGTGGGAGCAGCTGTGAGGGGTTGTGACTAAGGGAGGAGCCAAAGACTCAGGAGCTAAAGCCAAGCTCCTTCCAACCCCTGCAGTCAGAGACTGCCCACTGAGGCTCCAGAGCTCAAGGACAATTACTTGACTGAGCCTAAGTTGCTTGAGCAGACCACTGCCCCACACTGCCCCACAATACACAGGTATTAGAAAATCAACTCTGAAAATATATTTTAGTGAAAATAATCATAACTCATTTCAAGCTAATTTTTAGGTATGGGTTACTCAGTGGTGAGTATTGACCCAGAACCACACATGCTCTTCAAGTGCTCTACCAACAACCTATATTTTGATTTCAAAGGTACTTATTAGTACTGAATAAGCCTCATTTTATTAGCTGTTTATCTATAACTTCCTAAAATGTTCCCAATGCATTTCTAAGAATAAACAAAACAACGAAGTTATGTATTTCTTTTTTGGCTTTTGTTTTTGGTTAATAGCAGAGGGGGCTGTGGGAGAAGAAAGAGCTTGTCATTCCTATTCCCAAACCACATGTTTTGAAAGACTGGATCCCTTTGTTGATTCCTGTCTACAACTCTTCAAACAGGTTCTTTTGCTGTTTTCTTCTGTGTTTCCTCTTCCCCAAAGATCACATCAACGTGTTCATTTCTGAAAGGAATCATTTGGCATACAGTCATACCAAACAGCCTCTGAACAACTAGAGCATGTTCTCAGGTGTTGAACACTGGGCAGACAGAGCAGACAACTACTCCTCCTGGGATGGGTTATCCTTGGATTTTTAAAGTATGTAAATAGATACTCATAAAATGTACACTCGAGCTGGACATGGTGGGGCATGCCTATAATCTTGACACTTGTGAGGCAGATATAAGGAGATCAGGAAATCTGGTCTGTCTTTGGTTGCATTTCAGGTTCAAGACAAGCTTAGGTTGCATAAGACCCTGACTTGTATCCATCCAGAGTTTTAAATGTTGGAAATGTAGCTTATAGCTCTACTGTGATTTTTTTTTTATATCCTAAACATGTCTTTCCATTTACCATACCATTCATTTTTAAATTATTGGTTATTTTATTTATTTACATTTCAAATATTATCCCCTTTCTGGTTTTACCTCTGCAAACCCCCATACCATCCACCTCCTCCCCTTTGCCCTCCATCCACTCCTGTCTTACCCCTATAGCATCCTCCTATGTATCCAGCTTGAACAGAACCAAGGATCTCCCCTCCCATTGATGCCAGATAAGGCAAACCTCGGCTACATATGTAGCTAGAGCCATGGACCCATCCATGTATACTCTTTGGATGGTGCTTTAGTCTCTAGGAGCTCTGGGGGGGAGTCTGGTTAGTTGATATTGTTTTTCTTCCTGTGGGGTTGCAATGCCCTTCAGCTCCTTCAGTCCTTCCCCTAACTCTTACTTTGGGGTCCCTGGGCTCAGTCCAATGGTTGGCTGTGAGTATCTTTCTTTTATTTATTTTATTTTATTTATTTTTTATTCTTTCTTTTCTTTTCTTTTTCTTTTTTTTTTGTGTGTGTGTGTGTGTGCATCTTTCTTAGTCAGATGGTGGTAGAGCCTCTCAGAGGACAGCCATGCTAGGCTCCTCTCTGGGAACAGTTCTTGGCATCAACAATAGTGTTAGAGTTTCAGTGTCTGTATATGGGATAGATCCCTAGGTGGGGCATTCTCTGGATGGCCTTTCCTTCAGTCTCCGCTCCATTTTTTTCCTTGTGTTTCATTTAGACAGGAACAATTCCGGGTTAAAAATTTCGAGATGGGTGGGTGGCCCCATCCCTCCCTATCTACTGGAAGCAAGAGGTTCCCAATACCCAGCAGTGTTGACATTAGTGGAAATACCCAACAGAGGGGAGATTGAACTTAAAAAGACTACCTCCAGATCATTCTTGACTGCAAGGTTGTTTCTCTCTGGATCCTTGCTTCATTTCTAAGGAAGAAGTGCCTCTAGTTGTCTACTATATTTCTGACAGAACACCAGGTGAGGGTAAATGCAAATTTATCAGACTTGGCTGTTTAAAATTTGGCAGAAGAGGTGGCTAAACACATAGAAAGAGAAATAAACATGAAGGATTGGATTCAGACAAATGGAATGATTAGGGAACGGCTCTGCCTATGGCCTGAACAACTGCTTTGAAATATTTAGAGTTCTCGTGAAAGGGCTGTTATTATAACCAAAGCTGGCTTTTCATAGCCTTGTTATGTCCACTAGAAGAATTGTGCTTCATCCAAGAGTTTGACTTCGATTTGTCATCAACATTGTTAAACAGTGGCTCTGTTTGTTGTAATCCCTGTAAACACTCCAGACCCACTAGTCTGCTTCTTTTAAGCATTGAGCACATTGTTGGTGCTCAATAAATGTTTAGCAGTCAGGATACTTATGTTTAACAGCTGCAACAGTGACTCTAAGGACAGCTGCATTTTAATGGTGTGTGAAATGATTTATGGGTAAGCTGCTAAAACTCATAACTAAAATACTTAGCACTTTAGGCTCCTCTGGGACTAAAGGTGATAGATTAAGGTAAAAGGGTTTTATTATTTAATTCCGAAAGAAGTAAATTACCCTGGCCAAATGGTCTTTGATGTTACTGGTGAGCTGCTGTGGTTTGAAGCTCTGCAGCCATCAGGAAGCCTGGTCCAGTGGTTGGAGCTGTGGCCAGGGAGGCAGGAGTCCTGGGTACTATTCTGATTAAAGCATTGACTTCCTGGGTGACCTTGGACAGCTCACTTAACCTCTTCCTTCCTCAGTTTCCTGTCCTAAAAGTTGAACAGGCTTTGCATTTCAGGGATCTTCTCTGAAAGGATATTTTAAGGGTAAACTTTCAAAAGCTTTATTTGGTGATAATATTTTGGTAGGAATGGGTGATTTGTTTTCTCTCCCAGCTGCATTGTTGGCTATTAGAAAGATGGTATATATTAATATGTCCTTAGGCCAAATATACAAAGCACATTCTCAGCTATGGGTGCATGTGAGACCATCCATGCAGACCATCTATGCACTGCCAGAGACCTCTGATTCCAGACTTACATGTCTAGGCACACTTATTATGACTCTGTCCTTATCATATGTAAGTAGGTTTGAGGGAACTATAAAAATTCCTTCTTAAACTTTTGGTATTTATGTCTGCATTGTGAGTTGCTTCTGGTGTATATATTACAAACAGGTCATATGTTTGGGCAAACAACCTATCTTCAAACTCAAGACTTCTATGGATGCCGCAGACAAGTAAGATGTAGAAGACAATGGGGGTTTTTCCTCTTGTCCTTTCAGCCTGGTGAGTCATTGCAATGGGAAGAGATGGTATTTGACTCTGCAGAGACCATACCTTGAGTTTTAACTTCTTTGATGACTGTAAATTCCAGGAAAGGCCTCTCAGGCTCTACATTTCTGATAATGCTTGGATGAATATATAGCAAACCAGAGAGTCCATGTAAATCTTATAGGAAAATGGGAGATAGGTATGAGGCATCTGCATAAGGAGGGAAAGAATGTATAAGAGGGAATTCTTGAATAAAATATATTGTTTTTATTATTAGTGTATTAAAGAATCCCAGTGAAATTTCCCTGTGAGATTTTGTCAGTCATCAAAATGGGCTGGACTTTCTATTGGTTGTGGAATGTGTCACTAACTGTGATTCTCATTTTAGACATTTAGGAAGATAGTAATTAGCACGTACTAATATAGATCAATAGTTCCTGTACATGGAAATTGAATTGACATTGAAGGAAGAAAAAAATGATATGGGCAACATAAATATGCTCAGCTTCTTTTTGTTTATGGTAGCTGAGTTGTCACTATATTTCTTATGAATGGTGGTTACAAACTGCATTATGGTTTATTACTATTTGGGAATTTTTTAATATCATTTTCAATTTTTCCTTTGCTCTCATAACAGGTTGCTAACATTGATAAGATTCTCTCTCATACATGTCTATTGAAGGACACAGAAACCATTCATTTTCAGCTTTAATCAATGAATTAATGATTGTTAGTTTGCAACAAAAATAACCACCAAACATGAAAAACAACTTTAATATTAAAAATTTTATAGGAAAAATAAGTTTAATAAAAGCTCTGGCTACTGCACCATAGTGACTCAGATGTATACTCAATGTCATCACTGCTTTTGTCAGGGGTATTTCAATTAAGTGGAAGTTTCTTAGAAATACAACTTTTAGATTCCAGTAGAAAAAGAACCATATACTAAATGTCAAAAGACCCCCACCTGCTTGTAAATGAATCAAGTGCTAGACAAAAACAAAGTTGCTAAGTATTAAAAAATATTCAGTGTTTATTTCACTGCATTCATTGATCATGTGGGAAATTCTAGGAGATAATATATCAGTTCACATTCCTGAGGGTTACTATTAATCCAAGAAACGGGTGTTAAGGAGAATTTCTTAAAATTAGAGCACTAAAATAGGTTTACTCTGCATACAATCTGATTGAAATCTTTGGGACTCATTGAGATAATATGAAAACTGAATTATTCGATTGCTTATATTTTTTTATGCTTGAGAATTTCACACTGTATGTTTCGTCATACTCTTTCTGGGTTGTCTCTCCAAGATGACTGCATTGTTTTTCTCTCTACAGAAAAAAGAAAGAAAGAAAAGAAGAGAACAAAATAGAAAGAAAAAGTCACTGAAAACAGGGAATCCACTGTCACTGACCAAGTATTTCTGAGCATGGGAACTGTCCTGGGGTGTAGCTGACATAATCAGTGTCATTCCATTGAAGAAAACTGTTCATCTCGCCAGAGACATTATTTGTGAAGAGTTTCTAGGTTAAGAGTAGGGTTTTGTGCTAGCTTCCCCTCTTGTAAGCTAGGATTTTGTCTGAACTGAGCTTGGACATCTCTTCTGCATACAGCTACAGTCTCAGTGACTTTGTATGCTCACCTATGTATTGTGTCAAAGAAATGTTTCGTTAAAATCATCTTCCACAGGGCTGGTGAAATGGCTCAGCAGTTAAAAGCACTTGTTACTGGTTACTTTTAGAGGGCCTGAGTTTAATTCCTAGTGACCACATGGTAGCTCATGAACATCTATTAAAAAATCTGATGTGCGAATATACATGCAATCGGAGCATTCATACATTAAAATCATATTCCACTTGTGGTTTTCTGCCCCCTCTTCCACTAAGATCCCTGAAGCTTGAAGGAAAGGGTAGGATAAAACATCACATTTAGGGCTGAATATTCAAATTCTCTTCTTACTCTGCACATTTTCCAGTTGTGGGTCTCTGTATTAGCGTACAAGGAGAAGCTTCTCTGATGAGAGTTGAGCAAAATACCGATTTACGGATGTATCAATATGTTATTAAGAGTCACTTTATTTCTATTTTCAATTAGCAGAATAATAGCATTGAGCTTTCCCTCAGGGCTCATGACCTATGAAGTCTCAGGTTCTTGGCCTCAAACAATATCAGGTATTCCATCTCATGAAGCCAACCTTAAATCCAGTCAAAAAGTAGTTGGTTACTCCATTAACATTTGTGCCATTATTACGTTAGAAAGCATATCTTGCCAGGAAAATCAGTTGACATGGTCTTAACTGGGTGACATTAATGACTACTTTACTATACCATGTGTAACATCTTCTAGAACTATGAATACTAGCCAATAGAGATGAAGTTTCCAGTTAAGTATCAACTAAGTTTCTACGTATTCTACTCCAAAACTATGAATGGTCTTCAGTAGTAGAGGTTAATGTCATGTTGTTGTAGGTAGCCAACAGAATTGTACCTAGTGTTTGGGGAGGCCTTTAGAACCACAATAATTCAAAAATGAAACCCATTATTAGTACTGGGTGATTTGTTTGGTGACAGTATCTTGGGAGATACTGTCTACACTATTTGAGATACGACATTATGTGGTGACTCTATTTAAATTACCTTTTTGAGTTTCTGTATTTTAGGAGGGTTTCTACAACATTTGGCTTCTATATTGCTTTTCAAAAGCTTTTTAGGGTTAATTATTCCTCCGTGTATTCCTTCCTCTACTCTGGATTTCTATTCCTCAGCTCCCACTGTTCCTCCTGTTATAATTTTCCCTTTATTACTTTATATCCACTCTTTCCTTGTATGATAACCTTCTCCACTCTCTTCCCTTACTAGTTACCTCTGGGAGTATTCTAAATGAAATACACACATCTAAAGCATAAAAGTTAACTTTCACATATAAGAGAGAATATATTGCTGAATTTTTGGTATGAAAACAATAGCACTTACTGATTGACATATTTTAACAATTTTATAAATGAGATATTGCTAATCGCAAGGGAAGACACATAACTTGTCCAAGATCAAATAACTAGGAAGTGGTAAAATTGGGACTACTAAACAACTTGATTCCAAGTACCACACTTAATTATTTCTCCTAAGGCTTTATGAAGGCTATAGAAATTGTCCATCTGCACCATCAAAACACTGCATTTTGCATTTAGACCTGGTACACTATTGTTTTAATTAAGAAATTTACTTTTAGCCGGGCGGTGGTGGCGCACGCCTTTAATCCCAGCACTTGGGAGGCAGAGACAGGCGGATTTCTGAGTTCGAGGCCAGCCTGGTCTACAGAGTGAGTTCCAGGAAAGCCAGGGCTACACAGAGAAACCCTGTCTCGAAAAACCAAAACCAAAAAAAAAAAAAAAAAGAAATTTACTTTTAGGCAACATTGACTCATGGGTTTTTCCTCACCCATAGTACACTCACCTACATGCACCTTTTATCACAGAATTGTAATGCTATCACAGAATTGTAAACACATAATAATATTAATTATCACATAAAACAAAAATTGGATAGACTAATGGGATACAATAAGTTTCAACATGTATGCATTGTATAGTGTTTACATCAAATTAAAATCAGATAATTTATAGATGTTCGTGATCATATAAGGATCCCAAGGGTCCGATGTTTTACAATATTCAAATCACCCATGAGCTCTTGTAGAAAGAGCTGATTATTTGGAATATAAAAGGCATGTTCATGACCCCTTCTCCTTTCAAGCTCCAGGGGAGTCGGGAGGATATGGTTCCAGGTAAATGTAACCTTTAAAGGCTATGAGCAAACCTGACAGAACTTTGCCCAGCAGGAGATCTTCCTTGTCTTTATTATATTGATCAGCAAGAATGTCTGCTTGCTGTGCAGGATGCAACACCCTTTATGGCAGTGGTTCTCAATCTTCCTAATGGCTCAACCTTTTAATACATGTTGTGGTGACTTCCAACCATAAAATTATTTTTGCTTCTTCATAACTCTAATTTTGCTATTCTTTCTTTTTCTTTTTCTTTTCTTGGATATTTTCTTTATTTACATTTCAAATGTTTTCCCCTTTCCTGGTCTCCTCACCGGAAACCCCCTATCCCATCCCCCATGTCCCTGTCTCTATGTGGGTGCTTCCCCACCCACCCATTCCCATCTCCCTCCCTGGCATTCCCCTACACTGGGGCATTAAACACACTCAGGCCCAAGGGCCTCTCCTCCCATTGATGTCCAACAAGGCCATCTTCTGCCACATATGCAGCCAGAACCACAGGTCACTCCATGTGTATTCTTTAGTTGGTGGTCCTGTCCCCAGGAGCTCCAGGGAAGGGGTCTGGCCTGTTAACACTGTTGCTCCCTCCATGGGGCTGTCAAATCCCTCAGCTTCTTCAGTTCCTTCTCCAACTCCTCCATTGGGAACTCCAAGCTCAGTCCAAAGGTTGGCTACAAGAACCAGCCTCTCTATTTGTAAGGCTTTGGCAGAGTCTCTCAGGAGATAGACACATCAGGCTCCTGTCAGCAAGCACTTCCAGGCATCCACAATTGTGTCTAGGTTTGGTTCCTGTATATGGGATGGATTCCCCAGGTGGGGCAGTCTCTGGATAGCCTTCCCTTCAGTCACTTTATCTCCATATTTCCTCCTATGAGTATTTTGTTCACTCTTCTAAAATATACTGAAGCATCCACATTTTGGTCTTCCTTCTTCTTAGGCTTCATATGGTCTGTGAACTGAATCTTGGGTATTCCGAATATCTGTTTTTTGATAATCTGAGGTGACACCCATGGAAGGGTCATTTGACCCCAAAAGGTTCATAACCTATAGGATAAAAACCACTACTTTGTCTTTTCAGACTTTCATAATGCATATTATCTTGAAAAAAACAGTTTTGAAAAGAAAGTTTGGGGGGCCGGATCAAACAGGGCACAGGGCCAGCATGGGCTGGAGCATGCAGAGCCCACAGCAAGAGAAAGAAAGGGAAGGAGGAAAAAAGAAAAGGAAGTTTGGGATAAAATCTATTAGTAGTTTTGAGGATTAGGAGACAGTATATGAACAAGAGATTCATGAATAACTGTTCCTCAACACTACCATTTCTCATGGATTCTATTGCAGTTGACTCTTATAAAAACTGCATAAGATTAATATGGCAGGTCTTATATGTATTTCAGTGTATAGATTTGCTACATGAAATGTGCTTTTGTTGACTCAATAAGAGTAATGGAGCTTCCTAAACTGGGATTTTATCTACTGAGATGTTTTGGTGTTTAAAGCCAATAACAACTGTAAAAACTGAGTCTGAAGCACCTAGCCTTGCAGAGACTTGAAGTGCCAGGGTTGAGGGATTCCCAGGGAGCCACCACCTACTCAGAGGAAAAGGGGGAGGGGGATGGAGGAAGGATTGAGGGGGTGATCAGGAAGGGGGGCAGTGAAAGCGATGTAAAAGGAATAAGTAAAAAAATAAATGAATTAAAATGTGTTTGAAGGGATTCATTCTTATAAAAGGAGAATGTTTTTTTTTTCATGTTATATCCTTTGTTTATAAGTAGTTACTTGATTAGAGGTGATAAAATACAAGGATATGTGCTGGCAAGCTCAGCCACTGAAGGGAAAAATAAGTGAAGATAATACCTCTGTACTATAATTTAGTGTGCATGGATGGTCCAAACTGATATACCACTGCCATGATTTGAGTGAGATGTTCCTCATAGCTCAGGCAAGCTTTTAATAACTGGTCCCCAGTTGGTGGTACTCTTTGGAGAGGCTTTGGAATTGTGACCTTGTTGAAGGAAATATGGACTGGAGGCAGGGCAGGCTTTGACAGTTTAAAAACTTGGTGCCACTCATGGTTCTTTCTCTCTGCTTCCTGCTTCTGGTTTGAGATGGGAACCTCCAGAGTTTAGCTTTCAGTTGTAGTTATCATGTCTGACACCTGCTGCTACACTGTCCCAGCTGTCATAGACCCTAGAACTCTAGAGTCAGATCCCAGATAAATCCTTTCTCTGTCAGTTACTTTCTATCAGTGTTTTATTATAACATAGAAGTTAACTAAAACAAATACAAGGGAGTATACCAACTATGATAAACAATGTAAATTGGTACTATAATAACATTCTAACACAAACTATCCTGTTTTGAAGTATATAGGCTACAGTGTGCCCAAATAATTCTCTGTCTGTCTGTGTCTGTGTCCCTGTCTGTGTGTGTGTGTGTGTGTGTGTGTGTGTGAGAGAGAGAGAGAGAGAGAGAGAGAGAGAGAGAGAGAGAGAGAGAGTTGTATGTGTGCGCATGTGTGCTACAGTCAGATGTTTTCTTCTATAATTGTTTTCCTTCATTTTAGGTTTATTGGTACATTTATTCATTGCATGTGTCTGTGAACACACAAGCTACATTCCACATGCAGATATCAGAAGACACCTTTTGAGTCAGTTCTCTTCATAAAATATTTGGCCCAGGGAACTGAATCCACACTATCAACCTTGGTGGTAAGTACTCCTGGCTCTACCATCGTGATTTTAGCACTAAAGGACATTGTTGTCTTACGTATTAAGAAACCTTTTGATTTTTATTGATGACTGATACAGGGAGAAAAATGACTACAATTGTACAACATCCAACACACACACACACACACACTCACACACACATACTTCTGGAAGATTTTGCTCCATCCATCAGATGAATAGGTTGTCCTAAATACAGATCATTCAGCCCACCCAATCTCCATAGCAGCGGAATACTCTAATTTAACCTTGTTCAATAAGACATTTAAACCTGACCTTCACCAAAGGTTGAAATTAGAACTGCTTCATCAAAAACCAGTCTCTTAAATACAAGACTTGGTGGTCTAGGTGTTAAAGGTAAAAAAATGAAACTGTTAGATTCTTAGGTCCTTTTAGACTTTGGCTTCCCTGGCAAGTCAGGCCAGTCCTTATGAGATACACATTCTTTTTAAGTACGTTTTGTATTTCTGTGTTCACCTGCAGATGAGCTCAGAGCTAGTGACAGTCAGATAATGGTATACATTTAGATGGGTTTCTAATCGATGCATGGCTAATAGTTGGGAGTATATTTGAATGTCTAAGATTTTCAGATCTCATCTACCTACTGCCAGCTTGTAGTTCAGAGATATGTGTCCCAGAGCAAATGTGAATTCAGTAGAAAAGATCAATTGAAAATTTAATTTCACACTTAAGCTATTACTTTTAAAATAATCATCCTTTTTCTCATATGTATATCAATATCTGAAGTATTATCACAGTAACAAAAATGATAACATTAATATTTTTTCTCACCACTTCTTTCAGTTGTAACAAAACATCATAATTAATTTTTGACTAAAATTTGACCACAAACCAAAACCTCAAATCAACAATTACTTTTTGTCTCTGCAAGACATGAGGCTTGCTTACAGTGAAATGATAATTAGTTGTTTATCTGGAACTTAAACCTAACTGAAAAACCCTAACTTTATTGTTTTTATGACATAAATATGAAATCTCTGTGTTGGAGGGAAGTAAAAAATTGAAAAGAGATTCTAGAGTCTAGTCCACCAAGGTCTCAAGCAGGCAAGATGAGGTTTTTCACTTTTCCTCACACAGTCTGGTGGCAAAAGACAGAACTCATTGGTGCTCAAAACAGTCCTCTCTCCAGTTGACATAAATTTCCTTTTCTCTATTAAGAAGAAGGAAAAAAAAAAAAAATCCGCTCTCCACTTGGAGAGTTCTTGCGGGGCTCACGTGGCACGGCCACTAGATGGCAGTATGGGCACATTGTTCCCCACCCCCTTCTCTCATTCTATAGCCAATTTTCCGTACCTTGTCTGTCCTTTTTTTTTTTTTTTTTTTTTTTTCTCTTTACCGGTTTCAGCTTGTCACTTTTCCTTCTCCTCTTTGTTTGCTATTTTTACTTTTATTCAAATGAAAGGACAACCAGCTGGTTGAGAATGTCACGCGGTGCTCACAGGAGGGCTGCAATTGAAAAACCGGAGTTGGTTGTCTTGGCTGCAGTATCCGGTTACCAGGCACCAAGGGCAATACACTTGATCGGCTGCTGTGAGGTTTGACCAAGCTTGGTTCAAGTATGCTCCTCCTGTGATGGGGCCTCAGATGTAGAGAGGTGTCAAGAGATGGACACACTTTTCAGGCAAGTTTTCCCATAAATGTAGATTGGCGTATTGGGTTTCCAAGGGCTGTGCAATGTTTTCTGTCAGGATATGAATCTTATTTTTACCCATCAAATCAAAACGCATTAAATTGCAAAGATAGATAGATAGATAGATAGATAGATAGATAGATAGATAGATAGAGATAGAGATAGACATGTAAAGAAGTGGTCTCAAACCTGTAGTTAGTATTCTCAGAAACTCCTTAGGTTGCCATTTATTTGATCTCCTCGACCCCAGACGGAGTCTAACTGCACAGACTGTCCTAGAAAGCATTATGTAGTACATGCTGGCCTTGAACTCACTTCAGTCTTTTTTTGCCACAGCCTCCTCAGTGCTGGGAGTACAGTGGGCTGCTACAGCCCGCTCTGGTCTTGCGTTTGTAGTCATAGTCTTTAGACAGTTTTAATATCAGTAAGAGAAGGAGTAACTTGCCCATATTGTTAAGATGTACTTTGTTAGAGACTTTAAAAGTCCTGTCAATTTTACTCTAGAGAAAGAGAAACAAGGAGAAATTTGTTAGGAATATGACTGAAATGAATCGGGTGCGTCTCACCCTCACCTCTGTTGTTGGTATGAGCAGAGACCCAACCCCTCCTCCATATTCCCCTCCACGTACGCTGCTCCACAACCCTTTCGTGTGTTGTCCAGATGTTCACTGTGGTGTTGACGCCGACTCTTTCCTTTCCCCGAAGCCCATACCTTAGGTCTTTTCAGACATAAAACTTGTTTCACCTGAGTTTTCAAACAATGTGGCTTCTACTTACGTCACTCCATAGTTCTTTATTGTCAACCCCAAACTGTGTGACCCTTTGCTCACTTTCGAACGATTTTCAACTTTCTGTGGAGAAGGGGGGAAGGCTAAACGCACTTTCTCTATGGTGAGAATCTCCTGTATTGTGCCTAACTCTTGACTAAGTCAAGAAGTCCATGTTTTCTTGGGAACAAACTACAAAATAAAACAACTCCTCCCCTATCCCAAGGAATCCTGTATGTAAAATTCTGCTTGGTAATTGCCTGTAAATTATTTCCTTTGAATTGTAAAGTTTTCTTAAAGAAGTCTTTAATGTAAAACAAGGATTTTTTTATAAATGGACAATTTATCTTTCAATTTCTTATACTATATAGTGGATAATTTGGAATATTTGTTTGATTGTGCATTTATAATTATTTTTCATTCATTTGCTGATAAATAATCATCTTCTATGTGCCATCTATCCTGTTAAAAGCTATAGGAGCAAAAAAGACTGTATTGGGTATGACCCTAAACTTCATGGAAATTTTGTTACATGTGATGATTCATACTAAGAAGAGTTATAGATCAAGAAGTGCTTATAAAGTCAGATGTAGTCTGCAATGTTAGAGACAAGCCAAGAAACCAGTATTAATAACTATCATTATTAAATACACATGATTTCATTTATTTTACTCTAGTATAATATTCAGATCCAGAAAGCATAGATGTAAATATGTTTACCCACTTTAAACAATTATTTAAAATTTTTATAGTGTAGGAAAAATGTTAATAGATCTTCTAATTGTAAACTTCCTGTAAGCACTTATTCAAAGCAAACAGTTACGAAGACAATGTTCAGTTCCAGATGGCTTTTATATACAGTGGATAGAATGGTAAATACGAAGAATAAAACTCCTGCAGTCATGGAGACTGTGTTTGAGTGGATGTAGCAATTATCAAACAGAGCTATGAACTTTACTACCTTAGTAGTTATTATAGTGAAAAAAGAGATATTTTCTCTCTCTTGGGGACAAAGGATTCTTACCTTTGTATTCTATGATTTAATGACACATGTGAGCATTTCAGGGGGAGTATGGCCCATGATAACAGCGTCTGACTACACACAGACTCCAGAGAAAGTGCTGTGGGTCTTATGCCCACGACCAAGTGTTTTTCCTCACCCCACCCCTATTTATAATGAGTATATAACATATGTTTGATAAGATATCCATGACGATTGTGTTTTATAATCTATCTTCCTACTTCTATGACCATCTACTGCCTAAATTTGGAAAATGATTACTAAGAATACTCAAAACTATTTTCCTGGCATACAGAGAGTTATAAAACACACACAGCTTAACTGGAAATGATGATAAAAAGGTTTTACAAAGTCAATGACGTAAATCCCCCTTTCAAAATTGAGATAAATGGCTGATGGACAATTTTCTCCATCGAGAAAGCATTATGGAACTGATAGGTTTTTGTAGATGTTGAAGTCATGTGTGTTGAGTTGTCTCTCAGGTATAAAATAATTAAAAAATATATTATAATAAAGATATTATACATTATTATACATAATTAATAATAAGAAATTTATTTATAATTTATATATAATATATAATTTATAACTAAATTTTAATTTAAAATATAACTTATATTTTATATAGATATAATTAATTTTATAAATATAATGTATTAATAAATAATAGATATACATATATATTCATACATACATACATATATAACAATGTATAATAATAAAATGACATACATACTGCTGCTTGGATATTTTTAATATTCCTTGCCCTCACTAAAAATTAAATGGTTTTACTTTTAGTAGGAACACAAGTGATTTCCAAATTCACAAGTTCAGTCCTCAGACCTCTTTTAAAAATTGATTTACTCATCTTCTTTTATTGCATGGGGCTTAATTTTCAAACAGTGCTACCATAATGTAAAACATTTTAAAATACAGCTAGTGTAAAGCAAATACTTTTTACTTCGCCCTTTTGTCCCCTTTCTTAATCTTCACTTCTGTACACAGATAATACCAATGAGAAAATAGTTACCTTGTTTCTATTGATATTTGGATATTTGTTATTTTTATGTCATGTCTTGAGTCATATAGCAGCTAGCATATAAAATGACACTTTGGCTTTTCAAACATTCCTGAACTTTCAAAGATGGAGCTGTAGTGACTGTCCAGTGAATTGCCATGATGTTGCTCCCATGACAGTCCAATATGTCCCCGAAATTTATTTTTCTAAACTTTGGCTTGGGAGAAAAACATGATTCTTAACTATTCTTTTTATCTAATTAAAAAGAATATTGTGAAAGCCACAAATATGTGCTTCAAATCTTCTTATTCTGACTCTAGTCTTATCTACTGTGAGTTTGAGGATTTTCTGTAACTCTTAGAACTTTAGGAGAGGTAGGGCTAAAATTTAAAATCCATGTGAAGGAGTTAAATTTGTCAGCTTAATAAAATTTAGAATCACCATGAGGAAAAGTGTCAGTATATAAGTGAAAGATGATCTGGATTAGTTAGTTGTGGTGGGAAGACACACCTCAATGTAGCAAGATCATGAATTAAAAGGAGGACAATTTAAGGGCATGTTTTCATATTTTCTACTCTCTAACTGTGAAGTCTGACCAGCTGCCTCAAATTTCTAACATCATGATTTTGCCATTATGACTAATAATCTGACGCAATCCTGCTCTAAGAAAGCTGGCTTTCATCTACCCATAAGACTTATTTCTTTACTATGTAAGTAACTTTTGTTAGGCATTTGCCATAGCAACAAGATGAGCAACTAATACAGAAAATGGTGCCAGAAGAATTTGAAATTTTTCCTAAAACCATTGAATATACAGAGCTAAGCCAGGCATTCTGCTGATAACCCATAAGGAAAGAATATTATGCTGATAGAAAACCAGACAATAGAAGCTTGGCTCAAGAGGTTTTACAGGTAAATAAGGGCCATATCAGGAAATGAGCTATGTGTCACTTTTGCCATAGTCTGGCAAAGAGTCTCCCTGTAGTCTGCCTGCATCTCGAGAATCTGAATGATGTTGAACACAGAAGTAGTGGGCTAATTGTTTGACAGTCAACCTTTCAAAAGAGAACAGCATTTGGGCTATGTCATGTGGCTGCCCATTACTCTCATCTAGTCTTCAGTGAGAGCAAAAAGTGAAGCAGAAAGGGACAAAGAATGGGACAAAGAATGATTTTAACTTCACAGACAAGAGATGGGTTTGAAAGACTCATTAAAGAGGAAGTTGGTGGCAACAGGAAACTGGGCACAGGAAATGTTCTCTGAGGGCAAAACCTGATTCACTAAAAGTTCCATCTCAAGAAAACACAAATGCACTGAAGAGGAGAGCCTAAACTGAGTATGCACTGCAGGGGCTCCCTGCTCCTTGAATGAAAGCTTTTCTTCAGGGTCAGCATACAGAATCTGATGCAACTGTGATCTAAGAAAGCTGGCCTTTATGAGAAGCAGGCAACAGAACTTGCCAGCATTGTCTATGTGGTACTGGTTTGGTCCGCATGAAAGATTCAGGGAAATGGTATTTTGGACTCTGACAGCATAATCCTGGATTGCTGCTGAGGACAGATTATGTGTGGCACAGGGTTGGGGTTGCTTCAAGAAAGCCATTGGGTGAAGCTGTGAAAGTGATGCCTATTTATTAAGTTTAATTTTATTATTTTACTTATTCACTTTATATCCCACTCACTGGCCCCCTCCCAGTCTCTCTCTCCCACAACCCTTCGCCACTATCCCTCCCCTTCTCCTCTTGGTGGTTGGGGTCTCCCTGAGCCCTGCCCTACCCTGGCACTTCAAGTCTCTGTGAGGCTAAGTGCTTACTCTCTCACTGAGGCCAGACAAGACAGCTCTACCAGATGAACATATCCCACGTACAGGAAACAGCTTTTGGGATAGTCCCTGCACTAGTTGTTCAGGACCCACATGAAGGCTAAGCTGCACATCTGCTACATGAGTCTGGAGGCCTAGGTCTAGCCCAGGTGATGCCTATTTTTTAATAGGAAGTCCAGGGTGTTGGGTATCCCAGAATGATGGGATGTCCACTGAGGAAAGCTGAAATGACAAAATTCATTTCAATAGGAAGATGATGGGTACGGTACATGGTAGAGCCAGAAAGTGGCTACCTAAGCTCTATGAAGCCCAGACAAATCCATTGTGAGCCTCAGAAGTCCAGCTTGACAAATGGGATTTAGTGTTATCCTTGCTGGGTTTAGGACTTGCTTTGATCTAATGATTCATTTTGTTGTCTCCATCCCTCCCTTTTCTAGTTGGCATGTTGTGTATTGTAAGTATACAAATTATTTTTATTGTACAGGCACTCATACTTAAGAGATTGCTTTTAATGTCAGAGCAATTTTGAACACTTTTAAATAGTGTTGAAATTGTTTAAAGACTATAGAAACCTTTAAAGGTAGACTTGATGAATTTTATAGGATGAGATGGCTTCGAGCTTATGGGGAAAATAGCTTTTTTTTTTTTTTTTTAAGTGATTGCATTTAGGTGTCATACTGAGTTTTGATGGTTGGTTTTTAATTCCCTTTTCAGTTTTTCTTCATTTTTCCCCTCTTTTGACACAAGGTGTGTCTATGTAGCGCCGAATGCCCTTGAAATTGCTAAGTAGACCTGGTTGGCCTTGAATGAAAAAAGATATGCTTGCTCTGACTCCTGAGTGTCAGAAAAGGCATGTGCCCCTACACCAGATGGGATTCTTAATGTTGATCGTCTACTTGATAGAATTTAGAATATGTGTGTGAAAAGGTCTTCAGGTACGTCTTTGAGAGATATTGAGGAGAATGAATCATACAACTCTGGGCAGTAAAGGGTTAATACCCCAAAGCCGAAAGTGTGCTGAGGAACTTGGAATAGGAATCTTGATGTATTACTAATAACTTCAGGTGGCTAACATCCAGGAGTCTCCTACTAAGGGAGTCAAAAGGAAGATGTGGCCTCATAAATTGAGGAATCTCTCTTCTCCAAAGAGTCAAGACCCCAATGTTCTGTGAGATAGTGTACAGTTTCTATTCCTGCTAAGAGACTGTTGTCTTTTACTGTTCTGATTAAAAGACAACTCCCATCTTCTAGAATTTAAAAATTCTTAACCCTACGTGTTGACTAAATTCAAGAAAAACTATCATGGTGTTGGTACATCTTTATTTTACTTTTATTCTTTTCCCCTCTGCTTTGATTGTCTTTCACTGTTCTGATTAAAAGACAATCTGCCTTTGCTTTCATTGAGGTGTCTATCTGTTCTCTTTCATTTTCATGTTGCCTTTATCAGTCACAATCTAAAAGGCAGTACCATTCCAAACTGAATAACAGAGGGGAAAGAGCTAATCATAGACATTCATTAGGATCTGACTATAGATATTGTGTGACAAGTGGCTCAAGCTTCTGCCGCCTTGTTTCCTCACCACGATGGACTGTAACTTTGATCTATAATTCAAAATAAACCATCCCTTTTTTAAAGTTGCTTTTACCAGTTATTTTGTCCCAGCAATGAGAAAAATAACTAATGTATGAAGTTTTATGGATTGGAGATCTTTTTATATGGTTTTAGAATATAACTGGATTCTCAGGCTGTATTTCAAGTAAAAATTCTCATAACTAAATTATATTCATGAGTACTTTCTGGAGCCATGAGCACATAGGGACAAAATATAACTAGGTCTCATACCCTTAAGTTTTAGTTAGCAATAGCTTCTCATTGTCTTCCTGTTGTATCTGTTGGATTATTGGTTCTGTCTTTCTAATCAGAAAGCAGGGTTTTCTAAAAAGAGTGTGAGAACCACAATAGCAAACCTAGTTTTTAACTGGGGAAGAGTTTCCTTCTAAAGATTTGTTACATGCTTCTCAGATATACTTCCTTTATTACTGTTTCTAAGTACACTGTAGCTGCCTTCAGACGCACCAGAAGAGGACGACGTCAGATCTCATTATGGGTGGTTGTGAGCCATCATGTGGTTACTGGGATTTGAACTCAGGACCTTCAGAAAAGCAGTCAGTGTTCTTACCCACTGAGCCATCTCACCAGCCCGATATACTTCCTTTCTAAAACTTAAGTTGCACATAAGGTTTGAAATCTGAGGGGAGAATGTAGCTCTGAAGATCAATATATCATATGTGTTCCACATTGGTATTACAATTATATATATTGTCCACTCCAGCGAGAAAAACGGATTTAGGTTTTCATCATACAGTACCATATGAACAATCTGTTGAATTCGAAGAGAGGAAAAAATTACTATCTTCAGTCTTTATGAGTTCTTGAATAAAACAGAGCAGACCGTAGTAGTAAAACATGGGTGAGTACAAGAAACATTGTTTGGAGTAGGGGTCCAAGACTGTAGAAGGAAGAGGAGGAGAAGGATACTCATCTACATATCAAGGTCAAGCATAGCCTGAGCTCTACACCATCCTGTCTCAACAAAACAACCCCCTGCAAAGAATCCAAACCAACACAAACAATAAAGCTGAGCAGGGGAAAACCAGCAGAGTTTAAGTGTGTGTGATGCACATCACAGGAGAGAAACCACTAAGGAAATAACTCAACAGGATATTTTGACACTATGCTTATATATCCTGTCCACCAAATGACAAGACCAATTTGGGACTTCCTAGGATGTGAAAGGGAGTCAGACCTTATGACGATTCATGTGGTGCTGTCTCTGGGCGTGATTCTCTGTTGTCTGCAGGAACTGACAATTCCTACTATAGGATCAAGAAGAGGGTAAGGGTGAAGGGCCAGGCAGAGAAAGAAAGCTTTTATTCTGTTATTGCATTCCACTTGGTTTTGATGACAGATTAATTTCTGTGCTAAATAAACATTTATGTTGAGTTTCTATCTTTCAAGAAAAAATGAGGGACAATGTATTATTAATATTGGGGTGATGTGCTGGGTATATCTGAACTCTACTCTCCCATCTAAATTTTTTCTTATAATTCTTCCCTAGGATATTTTTTCTTCAGGTGTGTGGGCTTTTGTCTTGCCTCTAGTACATTTGGAACAAGAGATGGATAGAATAGGGGAAGGTATGGAGTGTGAATTTACAAATGTTTTAAGGCAACAGGTAGAAATTTTGTCCAGTTTTAATATTCTTAATGCTTGTACATTTTAGAGGGCTTTCTATTAAAGCAAATACTCATGTTTCTACATAAAATCAAATAGAAAGTAAATATTTATTAAAATGACAAAAAAGCACATTAAATTATGGATTTTAAAATCTGAGGAATACTATAAACATTACAAAACATACATACAGAAAATTATTTGGCTCAATTTTATAATTTTCTGTGTTTACATTTTGGCTGAGTGTTCTTCAGTACTTTATAAGGAAATTATTTTTATCATGTTTTGTGATGAATTTTTAATATTTCTTTTACCATGATATGCTAAATTATTTTATTATTATTGGCTTTAGACATCCCTAGGCATGTGATGTCATATGCCCTTTTATGTTTGTGACCTCAAACACATGGATTCCATTCTTTCTGTTTCATGGGACTCCCATAGGCACATATTGTATATTTGTAACTGCATGTTATACATTATTAAATAGAGCCCTAACAGAATGGGGCTTTGCTTTCTAATTGATATTGAAGATGTATGAGTCCTTTGCTAATAGTTGCATCTCTGATAACTGGAAGAATTTTTCATCAGTTGGCTTCTGTAATGATATCTCTCAGGGAGGGCAGGGGGTGGGAATTCATATTGCATTGTATCAATGAGCTGAGGGATTGTTAAAATACTTCAGCTTTCCAAGTTTACAACAAAATCCCATTATGTAATACAACATAAGTGAGGAGTCTGGAGTCTAAGAATTTGAAAGTTTTATGGTGAATCTTTCACTGGAATCCACATATTTCCATTTGTTTTTATGCTTTAAACCTTGATCCCTGACTTTTGGAAGATGACCTTCCTATGTGAAAGCTTTCATTAATCAGTATGGAAGGTCAATCCAGTCAGAAATGGATTTAATACCACCTTCATGAATACTGTGAATGAAAGCATCATAGTCTATCACAGGCTTAGAATAGAATAAATGTAGTTCATCACAGATTTAGCAGACTAGGCTGATAAATGTATTTAATGGAAGGTGGTATCAACTCCCATCTTCTTCTAGAATGTAAAAATTCTTAACCCTACGTGTTGACTAAATTCAAGAAAAACTATCACGGTGTTGGTACATCTTTATTTTACTTTTATTCTTTTCCCCTCTGCTTTGATTGTATGTAGAGCACTCCCTGAAGATCTATATTTAGAGAAGTGGTGATAGCTTAGCCCCTTTGTGATCTGATGGGAATATTGAGGAATGGGTCTTATTGGGAGGTTTTAGGTCATTGGAGGCGTGGCCCCAGGAAAGTGTGTGGGGCCTTGATCTGATCCTTTTGCTCTCTTTCCCATTCTCACTACCAGCCAGTGAGCAGCTTTGTTCTGCTCTGTGGTTCTTCTAATGATGCTGAATGATGCTGTATGGGATCCTAAAAACAGTGAGGGCAAAGCTGGAGAAATGGTCTGTATAGTGAGCCAAGACACTTGCCACCAAGCCTCGGGGCATGACAATTCATCTCCCAAATACAAGCTGTCCTCTCATGGCCACAAGTGGCCCGTGACTTGACCATGTCCACACCCCAACACTCAAACAATCCAACACACACAAACACACACATTCACATACAAACCACCACCACCACCACCACCATCAACAACAACAACAATGAAATCCTGAGCAAATGAAACTTTTCTGTGTTGATTGTCTCAGGCTTTTTTTTTTTTTTTTTTTTTTTTTTTTATTTCAGAAACTGGAAAGCAGAAGTTCTGACTTTTCTCCTCCTCCTTTCTGTCTCCCTCTTTCCTCCTCTCTCACCTCTTTCTCCCCAATCTTCTTTCTTTTCTTTCTTACCTTTTTTTTTGTGTGTGTGTTTGTTTGTTTTTGTGTTTTTGAAAAAGAGTTTCTCTGTGTGTAATCCTGACTGTTCTGGAACTTGTTTGTAGACCAGGCTAGACTTGAACTCACAGAGATCCACCTCCCTTTGCCTTCCAAGTTCTAGGACTAAAGGCATGCACTACCTTGTACGGCCTTTACCATTTTGTTCTTAACTTAAAGAGTTTAGGAGAATATAATACACTTAATAATTATCTTTCTTTATACAGTCTCTCTTTCTCTCTATCTGCCCCTCTTACCCCACATCTGTGTGTGTGTGTGTGTGTGTGTGTGTGAATTTGTGCAAAATATGTAAGTGTTCATGTTCACATATGCATATATATAGAGGCCAGATGTCAATATCCACACATTATTATATTGTGTTTTTTCAACATAATATTTTCATTGATTCTCTGGGAATTTCACATCATGAGCTCCGGTAACACTGACAGCAGAAGCCACTCACATCAGCTTGGCTGACCTGACAGCAGTACAGCCCATAGACATCAACAGGGCCTTAGGTGACAGTACAGACCCATGTGGATTACAGACCCATGACATCCACATAGCCTTCTGTGGTAACATAAGCTACAGACATCAGCATGAACTCACCCCCTAACCCCCAAAACTGGGCTGACTTCTGCAGCTCCTGCCTGTATGTTGTGTGTGTGTGTGTGTGTGTGTGTGTGTGTGTGTGTTTTAATCAATTTTAAATAACGTAGTAAAGATTCACCTGGCCGGTTGTGGTGGCACACTAGGGTAAGATTTGCTAAAGGAGGCAGAGGCAGGAGGATCACAAGTTCACTAGTTTGAGGCCAGCTTGGGCTATACATTTTAACCAA
>NW_022196894.1:52442812-52451589 GCF_008632895.1 Mastomys coucha | reverse complement strand
GCCAGGGCTACACAGAGAAACCCTGTCTTGAAAAAACAAACAAACAAACAAACAAACAAACAAACAAACAAGAGAGTCACCTGAGTATGTAAAGCTAACCAGTAACGCATATCAATGCAGTGGCCCTCACTGTCATATCTCTTCCTTCTTACCTCAAAAAAAAAAAAGTCACCAGTAGCTTAAATTTTGAGTTCATTCACTTTAATGTTCTAAGATGTCTAAACAAATGGCTTGTTAATCTCACTTGCCTTTGAGTCTCTTTAAAAGCTTCATGGTCTTCTGAGATTCCTTTCTTCATGGGACGCAATTACTAAAATAATTCCATGTTTGGCTGGAGAGATGGCTCAGTAGTTAAGAACACTGGCTGCCCTTCAGTGGGCCCCAGCTTCAATTCTCAGTTCCTGTATTATAGCTCACAACAGTCTGCAACTCTAATCCCAGGGAATCTGATACCCTCTGGTCTCCTTAGGAATTAGGCACACCTGTGGTACACAGACTTATGTGCAGAAAACTACCCATACCCATTAATAAATAAACTAATGAAAAAAAGTTTAAAAGAAATAACTGCGTGTTATTTCATACTCTTGAATTCATACTATTTAATTCTGTTGAATCTCTGTGCTGTAACTGTTCACTTTCCTATCGGTGGATATTTAGATTGTTTCCAAGTTTTACTAATTATGACAAATGCTGCCATGAGTATTTTGTCATCATCCTATGGCACCCATGTTTAAACTTGTTTTTCGGAGATCATAGTCATCATTTTTATTGAAGCAGTCTTTATCACCTGTTTCTTAATCAATATTGTCAAAACTTTCTAATTTGAAAAAAAAGGTAGGGTCAAATGATGCTACTGAAGAATTAATTTACAAAAATCTTAATCCATTATCAGTGATATGTTACCTACTCACATACCACTTGTTTTTATTAGTTCATTTTTTGATAGATATTTGTTGGTACCATTTTCATTTTTTTAAATATACTTATCTTTGTCAGATGTTCTAAGTACCTTCTTTGTGTAGCTAAATTATCTTTTAAGATATATTTTTTTAAATTGGATATTTTCTTTATTTACATTTCAAATGTTTTCCCCTTTCCAAGTCTCTCCTTTGGGAACCCCTTATTCCACTCCCCCCACCCCCTGCCTGCCTGTATGAGGGTATTCCTTCACCTACTCCCTTCTTCCTTCCCTGGCATTCCCCTACACTGGGGCATCAAACACCCTCAGGCTCAAGGGCCTCTCCTCCCACTGATGTCCAACAAGGCCATCCTCTGCCACATATCATGCTAGAGCTATGGGTCCCTCCATGTGTATTCTTTGGTTGGTAGTCCAGTCCCTGGGAGCTTTGGGGTTTGGTTCTGGCTAGTTGACACTGTTGCTCCCCCAATGGGGCTACAAATTCCCTCAACTCCTTCAGTCCTTTCTCCAACTCCTCTATTGGGGACCTGACAATCATTCTAATGGTTGGCTTCGAGCATATGCCTCTTTATTTGTCAGGCTCTGGTAGAGCCTCTCAGGAGACAGCTATATCAGGATTCCTTCAGCAAGCACTTCCCGGCATCTACAATAGCATGTGGGTTTGGTGGATCCCCAGGTGGGGAAGTCTCTGGATGGCATTTCCTTCTATCTCTGCTCCACACTTTGTCTCCATATTTCCTCCTGTGAGTATTTTGTTCATCTTTCTAAGAAGTACTGAAACATCCACATTTTGGTTTTCCTTCTTCTTGGGCTTCATATGGTCTGTGAATTGAATCTTGGGTATTCTGAACTTCTGGGCTAATATTCACTAATCAGTCAGTACATACTATGTGTGTTCTTTGTGACCGAATTACCTCATTCAGGATGATATTTTCAAGTTTCATCCATTTGCCTGAGAATTTCATGAAGTCATTGTTTTTAGTAGCTGAATAGTACTCCATTGTGTAGATGTACCTCATTTTCTGTACCCATTCCTACACTGAGGGACATCTGGGTTGTTTCTAGCTTCTGGCTATTATAAATATGGCTGCTATGAACATAGTGGAGCATGTGTCCTTGTTACATGTTAGAGCATCTTCTGGGTATATGCCCAGGAGTGGTATAGCTGGGTCCTCATAGGTAGTACTATGTCCAATTTTCTGAAGAACTGCCAAACTGCTTTCTGCCAACCTTTGCTGGCAGATCTGGGTGAGAGAGAGAACTCAGTCCAGCAGAGTCTCTCTGGGCTGAGCAGGATGAGCTCAGATCTCCTACCCTCAGGAGAATAACCAGCTGGGAGTCTGTCAAAGCAGGAACTAGTTTTATTGTATCTGTATCGATCTTTTTCTTTATAAAGGGCTGAGAGAGAAGGTGGAGTTTTTTGCTGAGGTGAGATGACATAGGGGTTGGGGAAAGGTGACAAAGGTTATGGAGTTACTTGACAGAGCCAACAAAGTTACTCTACATCAGCAGTAGCCAAGCAAAGACATGCTTAAGCAGGTCCTGCTGAATCACTCCACTACAGAAGTGACTAAGACAGTTTACAAAACTCAAGCCAGGCTTGGGTTTGTCCTCAAGGCCCAAAGCAGGGCCAAATAAGGGCCCAACAGATTTCCAGAGTGGTTGTACCAGCTTGCAATCCCACTAGCAATGGAGGAGTGTTCCTCTTTCTCCACAACCTCAACAGCATCTGCTGTCACCTGAGTTTTTGATCTTAGGCATTCTGACTGGTGTGAAGTGGAATCTCAGGGTTGTTTTGGTTTGCATTTCCCTAATGACTAAGGATGTTGATCATTTCTTTAGGTGCTTCTCAGCCATTCGGTATTCTTCAGTTGAGAATTCTCTGCTTAGCTCCGTTCTTCATTTTTTTTAATATGGTTATTCGGTTTGAAGAGTATTGGTATTAGGTCTTCTTTGAAGGTCTGATAGAATTGTGCACTAAACCCATCTGGTTTTGGGCTTTTTTTGGTTGGGAGACTTTTAATAACTGCTTATATTTCTTTAGGGGTTATGGGATTGTTTAGGTGGTTTATCTGATCCTGTTTTAACTTTGACACCTTGTATGTGTCTAGAAAGTTGTCAACTTCATCCAGATTTTACAATTTTTTTGAGATAGGCTTTTGTAGTAAGATCTGATTATTTTTTGAATTTCCACAGTTTCTGTTATTATATCTCCCTTTTCATTTCTGATTTTGTTAATTAGGATACTGTCTCTGTGTATCTCTGGCTTAGTCTGGCTAAGGGTTTATTTATCTTGTTGATTTTCTCAAAGAACCAGCTCCTGGTTTGTTTGATTCTTTGTGTAGTCTTTTTGTTTCTACTTGGTTGATTTCAGCCCTGAGTTTGATTATTTCCTGCCATCTAGTCCTCTTGGGTGTATTTGCTCCTTTTCCTTCTAGAGCTTTCAGGTGTGGTGTTAAGCTGCTAGTATATGCTCTCTCCAGTTTCTTATTGGATGCAATCAGAGCTATGAGTTTTCCTCTTAGGACTGCTTTCATTATGTCCCATAAGATTGAGTATGTTGTGGCTTCATTTTCACTAAACTCTAAAAAGACTTTAATTTCCTTCTTTATTTCTTCCTTGACCAAGTTATCATTGAGTAGGGCATTATCTAACTTCCATGTGTTTGTAGGCTTTCTGTTGTTTTTGTTGCTATTGAAGACCAACCTTAGTACATGTTGATCTGATAGGATGCATGGGATTATTTCAATCTTTTGTAGCTGTTAATGTCTGTTTTGTGACTAATTATATGGTCAGTTTTGGAGAATGTATCATGAGGTGAAAAGAAGAAAGTATATTCTTTTATTTTAGGATGCAATTTTCTATAAATTTCTGTTAAATCCATTTGGTCCATAGTTTCTGTTAGTTTCACTGTGTCTGTGTTTAATTTGTGTTTCCATGATCTGTCCATTGATGAGAATAGGGTGTTGAAGTCTCCTACTATTATTGTGTAAGGAACAATATGTGCTTTGAGCTTTAGTAAAGCTTCTTTTATGAATGTGGGTGCCCTTGCACTTGAAGCATAGATGTTCAGCATTTAGAGTTCTTCTTGGTAGATTTTCCCTTTGATGAGTATGAAGTGTCCTTCCTTATCCTTTTTGCTAAGTTTTACTTGAAACTTGATTTTATCCAATATTAGAATGGCTACTCCAGCTTGTTTCTTGGGACCATTTGTTTGGAAAATTGTTTTCCAGCCCTTCACTCTGTGGTAATGTCTGTCTTTGACACTGAGGTGCATTTCCTGTATGCAGCAAAATGCTGGGTGCTGTTTACATATCCAGTCTGTTAGTCTATGTCTTTTTATTAGTGAATTGAGTCCATTGATGTTAAGAGATATTAAGGAATAGCGATTTTTACTTCCTGTTACTTTTGATGTTATTTTTATGTTTGTGTGGCTATCTTCTTTTGGGGTTTTTGAAAGAAGATTACTTTGTTGCTTTTTCTGGGTGTAGTTTCCCTCCTTCTGTTGGAGTTTTCCATCTATTATCCTTTGTAGGTCTGGATTTGTGGAAAGATATTGCATAAATTTGGTTTTGTCATAGAATATCTTGGTTTCTCCATCTATGGTACTTGAGAGTTTTTCTGGGTATATTTAGCCTGGGCTGCTATTTCTGTTGTCTTAGAGACTCTATGACATCTGCCCAGGATCTTCTAGCTTTCATAATCTCTGGTGAGAAGTCCAGTGTAATTCTGATAGATCTGCGTTCATATGCAAAAATATGGAAAGATTCAAGAATTTCCATGTCATCCTTGTGCAGGGACCATGCTAATCTTCTCTGTATTATTCCAATTTTAGTATATGTGCCACTGAAGTGAGCACATGATATTTCTTATAAACACATTATTAATTCAAATCCACATTGTTTTTAATTTTCTCATTAGTGATATTTTTGTTTCATAAAATTTCTTTATATCTGAAGAAAGCCAATATAAAGAATTCCAAAACATGACACTTTGGTACACTTCATATTTTGTATTAAAGATACATAACAGTAGCAAGTACAAATCAAGGCTTTCTTTGACTCACCTTTCCTTCCAAAGATAGAAGCATTAAAAAAAATATTCCCCAGTTGTCATGAACTTTCTCCTTGCATTGCATCACCTGGGAATCTTGCTGCATCACAGGAAAAGATCGTTGAAGCTGGCTTCACATATAAGCCAACTTTGTCATCAAGTACCACATGGCCCACCATCTCTTCAAAGGATCCACTTACCTCCCTAAATTATGACTGACTCTCTCTTCTCTTTCTTCTGTAATTCAACAAGGCTTTCACCTCAGCATTTGAAGAAACAGGAGAAGCAGGACTCCCCTATCACGTTCTCTTCACCTTTTGCCCAGAAACATGTATTAGGGTGCTTATTGGAGAAGTCCCTCCCAATAGGCAGAGGTCCAAGGGTACAAAGCCATCAAAACGAACCTGAAAGAAAGTCCTCATTGTGTCCCAGTTATTTCCACTTGTTATTTTTTTCTTCAGTGATTCAATGATGTTTCTCCATGAATGTTCATGGTTGATCAAATGGAAGCATCCAGATATATACAGATTTCTCTCTTCTTTTTGATCTTCACTTGCAGGATCATTTGTCACATAACTAAATTGATGTGCTTTTCAATTGTTAGTTTATCTTTCAATTTAGTGATGGGCAGGAAAAGGTTTTGTCCTTGCAATAGTGCCATAGCATTCAAGTATGAATTTAAAGCCCACTTTTGAATTTAGCTATTCTCTCAGTTTTTCTATAATTATAATGAGGTATACATATTAATATACTTTCTCTGCTTTTTATTGTTAATCTGTAATTTTTCAAGGAAGGCTGTTGAGAAAATTTTAAAGGTTATTTCCTTCCCCCTTACTCCAAATTCAGAAATCAGTCTGTCAATTATTAACATTTTCATTTTCATCTCGTAAAGCATCAATACACCCATCATCGATTTTCATTCTGGCGTGGGATAGATAGGCTCTCAGTTTCATTGCTCTGCTAGGATGAAAGCATGTACAAGGTTCTAGCTGTCAAATCATTCCTTTCTCCTGTCCTGTCCAGTGACTTCCATGACCTCATACTTGACAATGAAATGCAATGAAATGTTTCTAAAAATGGAGTTGACTCACAGTCATTAGGTTTTCCTTATAGCAGTTTGACTATTCTCATACCAAATCGTTTTCACATAACAACTTAAAGTGCAGTAATATGAGACATCTGTGACATAATTTAAGCAATTGAACTCTGGAAGAAATTCCTTGGACTTTCTGCTGTATGTGTGTGTGTTTGCTGATCATAGCTATGCTAACTATGGCACAGTGGGGCAGTAAGTAAATTGCTAGCCATTCTCTGCTTTCCCTTTTTCTAACTTTTGTTGCACGAATCATGTCAGCTCCTGAACCTTACAGTGGAGGAGGAAAAGAATCACATTTTCTTGTGCCCATGATGCTTTCTAATAGCAGGTTCATTAACGCATCTGCAGTTCCACTGATATTGCTGATTTTAGTAGCATTTTTCATAATCATACAGCTGCTTTAATTAGTATCTCCTATATAGTTTTAATAAATGGCTGCCCTTCTTACTTATTACTTCAGATGAAGTGTTCTGAGGCTTCCCTGCGCATCAGAATTGCCTGAGTGGTTTGTTGAACTAAAGATAGCAGAGTACCACCCCCAGAATTTCTGATTCGGAAGACTTGGAATGAGCCCAAGGATCTGCAGTTCCACCGAGATCACTGATGTGGTCCATGTTGCTGTTTTGGGAGCCTCCCCAGGGGAGGGGAACAACTCTCTTAGACTCACCTTGTCTTTACAGCTCCTGAGAATTTCTGTCTTTGTTCCCATCCTTTCCATTGATCAATGCCTTATCCTCAATGTGCTTTGGCAATTGGGCCTGTTCAAGTGTTGCTCCTTTGGGATGGTGGAGTATCAGTTGAAAATTATCTTCCCTGAGGGAGATTAACACCTAGAAGAACAGACCTTTGTCTTTTGACCTTGCTGTATGATGGTATGGAGCACTATTTCTGTCTCTTCTTGTTTGGGTTTCTGCCCTTTAGCCCTTTTTACATGCACTATTGTATAAAGCAGCTGAGAGCTGTGAGTGGGGAGGTCAGGAAAGACAAGCATGAATTCAGTATGTATTCCCAAAGGGGAAAGAGGATAACTTGAAAGAGGTGGCTATTCCTTTAAAAAGCCATTCCTTAAGATGGTTAAGAGTAACTTGAAGATTTAAGGTCCTGAGAACAAAAATTCCTGAAAAGAAGCTGAGTCTGTCTGAGTCTGTCTGACTATGAACAAAAATATAAACTACTGGAAGGAGTCTTGTGTCAGAAGAGATTGGAAGGGCAGTACTGGGGAGCGATTGAGATTTTCCGGGTTCAGAGGATGATTACTTTTTCTTGGGCTAGTTTTAGCCTTCCGGAACAACTACTCCTTGCCTGACAACTAGCAGCTTGTAATAATAAATAAAAACCTCTTAGAGGGTATTAACTTAGCAGAACACTAGTTCCTGCTAATCCAAAAGCTGAAAATGTCAGCAGACAGCATTCTAGGCCTATAGAAAAGCTGCCTGTATCTCTTTGGCTCCGATGTACCCACCTTACATTTTAAACTCGATTTTTTTTTTGTTTGTTTTGTTTTGTTTTTTTGAGACAGGGTTTCTCTGTGTAGTCCTGGCTGTCCTGAAACTCACTCTGTAGACCAGGCTGGCCTCAAACTCAGAAATCCGCCTGCCTCTGCCTCCCAAGTGGTGGGATTAAAGGTGTGTGCCACCATGGCCCAGCTTAAACTCGCTTTTAATTATGACTTTCTTTGTTCTGAAAAACTATAAAGACTTCATGAAGTGGCTTCCATGTTGGAACATGCAATTTGGGGTAATCTATATGTGTCTTCCTGGACTATGTTCACTTAAAATAGCTCTGGACAAGCTGCTTTAAGATGAGAGCTTTGGTTTTTATGTCAGTGGATTTCAGTACTTGCAGTTGCCTTGCCATTTAGCTATGCCTATAATTTATTTGCTTGGATTTCCACAAAGGCTTGTTCTAACCAGATGTCATGATTAATAAAATCTTCCTCAAACTCTGTTAGCTTTGCAATTGCATTTGCCTGTGAGGAAAGGAGATTTTTCACTCACCAGGTAGTGTTTCAGCTCCATAAAGGCCTAGTTAGAGCTACTCTTTCAACCTCTAGCTAGTTGTACACTAAGGCAAACTAATTTTTCTTGTAAACTCAGTTGCTCTGCTACAAAGGTACATGACAAAGACAACCATGTTAACAAGAACTCTGTTATTTATTTGCACAACAGAAATTGAATGCCGCCTGTATCAAGCCCTCTGTTAGGTGATGGCAACAGATGGATCCTGTAAGACTGTTACACTCCCTCCTTGCCTTGATCTCAGAGCCTGTCAGGGACAAGTAAGTAAATATGTGCCACTCGAATCAACTGTATGGTAATAGGAAGAGTGTGCTTCAAGTAGGGCTGATGGGTGACATCAGGTCTCAGCAATACTTTGGCATGAGAAATGTGACAAAATCCACACATGAGATGTCTGTGCTGCCCTCTGATTTAAAGTCGGTGCTGCCCAAGCGAGGCTTAGGCTCAAAACTGCCTACCTTGGACAATTATCAAGTATTTATGAGTTATCAGTTTGTTATTCAGTTACAGAAGAGCAGGCAGTAGAAATATACATCCCTGGGAATAGTTAGCATTCCCCACACTAAAGAAGAGGAAGCAGAAAGAAACAGGCTCATGTTTCTATCCCTGGAAGTGGGGAACCAGCAATCAGCAACCCTACACATGAAACTAGAGCAGTGGTTCTCAACCTTCCTAATGCTACCCCCAACCC
>NW_022196894.1:52439118-52442802 GCF_008632895.1 Mastomys coucha | reverse complement strand
AGCAGTGGTTCTCAACCTTCCTAATGCTACCCCCAACCCTACACATGAAACTAGAGCAGTTGTTCTCAACCTTCCTAATGCTTCCCACAACCACAAAATTACTTCACTATTTCAAAACTGTAATTTTGTTACTGTTATGAATTGTAATGTAAATCCTGATATGCAGGATATCTGATACGCAACTCGGAAGGGTTGGGATTCCCAGGTGGAGGAGGATCACTGCTTTAGAGACACAATAGCCTTATAAAGTCCTGCAAGTGGCAAAACTTGCCCAAGAGCAAGAAGATGTGCAGGCTGCTCCTCAGCCCCCCACTTGTCAATTTGAAAAAAAAGTCTATAGTTTGGAATTCACAGCAGAGAACTACTGTGTAAACCAGAATAATAGCATTCTTGGCTGCAATGCTTGCAAAATAACTGGGGAATAGCAGAAGGCCTGTGGAGATCACCCTAGGGGGCTCAGGTGCAAAGCTTCCTGCACTTGTAAGATAATGGGATAAAATTCCTGTTTGGCCACCTGTTGTGCTAAAGCAAGGCCCCTAAAGGAGAAAAATCCCACAGAGACCTGGCACTCCTCCTTTGGCTTTGATGTTTTTGCTCCTTCCTTTGCTTTTTGGCTTTATTTATTTTTCTTCACAAATAAAATGCAAATGACTTAAATAAGGCCTCTAATTATTAATGTGTTTCTATTTTTAAATGAACATCTGCAATCACAGGAAGTATTAATAAAACTTCAGGTTTTTTTTTTTTTTTTTTTATAGCAACTTGTAATCTGGTGCTGTTAACTTAAAAGAAAAAAAATCCCTTGTCAAAGAGTTCCCTGATGACTGACACTGAGTCAGTGAAATAAAGCTTTGGGAAAGGAAGAAAGAAGACATGTAAATCTCTCCCTATCACAGCCACACTTCAGCAGGCTTACAGACCTCTTATGTCAGACTCTGTAACAAGGACTGAAGGAAGAACAGGCATGCTATGGGAGAAGAAACAACAGGAGAGGGATAAATTTTGAGTTAGCCTTAAGCCATTTTGAAGTCTGGGAGGAGATGGGAATTAGGCTGAGATCATATCTAAGACTTGTTCTAAAAGCCATAGAGTTTCAGGCATAAATATCAACTAGATGCTACAGTTTGGGTTTTACATGGCTCTCAAGGATGCTAAAGGTGCAAGCTAGAGCTCCTACTGCTAGAGAAATGGAACAATCTATGCTATTGAATGAGATCACTAAGTCGGCTGGTCTCCCCATGCAGAGAAAAATGAGGGACCAGGAATGGATAAGTGAGTTTTTATTGAAAGTAAAAGTAAAAGGCACAACTTGCAGAGGTCTGTAGGCTAGTGGACAAGGGATCAATTGCTTCATCTCTCTACACATGAGTTTCCTTATACGAAGCTACTCTTGAAGGTCAAGGTGTTACATAAACTGACTACATGACCACTCAACAGTGTGGTTAAGGGGAAGGTTTTTATTGTAGATACGAGAGAGAGGAAAGCCAAAGACATCAAGAAGAATCCAGAGCAGAAAGAGAAAGAATTAGATTGAACATGGCCAGTAGACTGGACCTGGCCATAGGAGAAACAGGAGCAGAGCTAAAGAGGAGAGAGAGGGGGGAGGGGTAAAGAAGAGGGAGAGAGAGAATATGAAGGAGAGGGACAGAGAGAAAGTGACAGAGAGAGGCAACACATATTGAAAATAGCAGGGTTATAAGGAGAACGGGTAGCTAAGGGAATTGGGAAGCCCATGAGCTGCAATGAGTTTAGGTCAGGAGAGAAAGGCTAGGAGGCCAACATAAACTTTGAAATGGGAAGCAGGTCCTTGAATACTGAAGGAGCCTGGAAACCAACATGTGTTTTGGTATGCTACTAGACAGCAACCAATGAAAGCCACTTGTCTGTTCAGTCTGCATTTGGAATTTGAGGACATGAAGTTTCCTTTGAATCTGACAGGTTTGTCTGGCTTACTCAAGTTTTGGGCCACAAAACCTGGGCTGTGCCTTTTTTAGGCTGTTCCTGCACACTGGAACTTCTTACAAAGAGCAAAGAAGGTCAGATTCCTGTGCTAGGTGACCTTTGAGGCAGGGCACATGCAGAGACATTAATCTGCCTGCATCAGTCCAGCCCTGTTTGTGTAATAGGGCAGAGCTGCCATTCGAAGCCGAATGCTTCTGTAAGCAGGACAAGTAGCACATGGTTGTAGGACTCTTGGGTAGTGTTACCAGAGTCTTTGGGCAAAGGGTCCACTTTTAGCAGTCCCAACATGTGAACTCTCCTACCTCAGGATGACGATCAAGGTGTTGAGCAGTGTTGAGGGGTAGAGAAAAATGTATTCAGTGTGGCCTCATTGGGAAGAATGGATGACTTCAAGTGTGTCTCCAAGAGGCTGTCAGAAACATTGTGATTTTATTTAAAAAGAACATAAAGGAGAGGATTGGAGTTTTTCTAGTTGACAGATAAGGAAATCCTGAGAGGCTAGTGGTTGGATTCATCCTTATCTCAAGTCTGGGACAAAAGAAACTGTACAGAAGTTGTTATGTCTCTGATTCTATAATCAATAGTCCCCATGGGATAGTTATGCCTGTTCCAGGATGTAATCACACCACCAAGGCTAACTGCCCTTGTTTAGAGGGTAATCTCATTATAGAGTGGTCTCTCTTGTAAAGCTCACTCTTGCTTAGAAGAAATTTCAGTTTTTTGTTATAAAGGTAATAGATGATCACACTTATCATTCCTGGAATTTTAGATAACTTCAGAAGGAAATGACTCAAAGGGAAAACATTAAAGAGACAAAAATTGTTTTTGAGAGAGACAAAATAGTGTTAGTTAGACCTGTACCTTGTGGCTTCCTTCAGTTTCATGTTGATATATGACTAGTTATCATTGGACGAACTCATGCAAATAAACTCAGTTTCAGTTATAAAACATGAGTAAGATGACATTTGTGCCTAGTTAGAGACACACACTTATGGGGAAAATCATAGGAAAAGTGAATATTTTGCTTAAGGCAATTTCTTCTTTATTTTATATAACTAGCCACCTGTCTGTTCTTATGCCATGTTCCATGTGCAAATCCAATGTATACTAATTTTCTGCCAATATTCTGGGCAATGTTAAGCTATAAATGCATTTGGTAAGCCTATATTACTTTGACTTGAAGTTGAAGGAACTGAACTGTGGGGTTGTTAATGACTTTCCAAAGTGCAGTGGATCACTGCTTTCCATTTACTGACCTTGCTCACTACAATTAAATTTTGGTTTCCTGGTGACTAAGAGTTCAACTTAGCCAATAAAGTTTTTACCATACCTAGTTTAGCACATAATAAATTGGTTTAACCACTTGGCAACTAGAAACATTGTCGAGTTTTCCCCACAGAGTTCATAGATAGCAATAGAAAAATAAAGGCAATCTATAACACCTCATGGAAAATAAAATTTGCCTGGAAAGATAGAGGGAGATGTGTACTTGTTGGGCATTGTTTTATTTCAGTAGCTCAAAGTAATTTCAATTGAAATAATCTGTTTGAAGGAGGTTTCTTCTCTGTAAAGACATTAAGATGTTTACTCTTTGGGTTCATACCTAACTAATTGTGTGTGTGTGTGTGTGTGTGTGTGCATGTGCATATGTGTGTGTGTGTATGTATGTATGTATGTATGTATGTGTGTGTATGTATGTGTGCATATGTATATGTATGTGTG
>NW_022196894.1:52432537-52438669 GCF_008632895.1 Mastomys coucha | reverse complement strand
ATGTATGTATGTGTGTGTGTTTGTGTGTGTATGTATGTATGTGTTTGTATGTGTGTATGTATGTATGTGTGTATGTATGTATGTATGTGTGTGCATGTGTGTATGTGTGTATATGTATGTATGTGTGTATGTGTGTATACATACATGTATGTGTGTATATGTGTGTGTATGTATGTATGTGTTTGTATGTGTGTATGTATATATGTATGTGTGTGTTTGTGTGTGTATGTGTATGTATGTGTGTGTGCACGTGTGTGTATGTGTGTATGAATGTATGTATATGTGTGTATGTGCGTATGTATGTATGTATGCATGTGTGTATGTATGTATGTATGTATGTCTGAATGTATGTTTATATCATTCACAATGAGAAAGCCAAGGAGATACCAAAGACAAAACTCAGATTTGAAGTCTATTCAGATGAACATATTATTGTCAAAGTATTTCATTTGTTAAAACAATGACCTTAGATGATATATCATAAAATTATGAGGTCTACAGGGCTTTTTCTGGCTACCAGTCCTCCTAGACGATTAATGGTTTATACATGTGCACAACCCTAAGCACATAATAGCAAAACATTATAGGATTGGTTGAGGAAATGTAATTATTTATATATGCAAACTTCTCCATACTATTTCACAGATACTAACTTCAGCTATGTACAGCACTTATAAGCACAAGTTTAAGAGTGAAAACTAGCATGTTTTTGTTTTTCATCAAACCTATGTAGTTCTCAATTACATTGGCTTAAGTGGTTTTGTTTCCTTGCTTTTTTGTTTGTTGTTTTACAGAAATGTATAGTGTGAAGATCTGTTGAACTTCTAAAATAGTATGACTAGAAGCAATATGTCTATTTTTTCTGATGTTTAAAATAACTTGCAAATCATAATGACACAGTCTATCTTCTTCCTCCTTTCTTCCTTTCTTTCTTTTTTCTTCTTTCTTTCTTCTTTTTTTTCTTTTTCCTTTTTAGTTTTGAAACTTTCCAAAGGTGCCCAGAGGCTAATAAACGATGGGTGAATCTCATAAATATAATAAATATGTAATAAGTAGCTAAATAAATAATAGATATATAGCTTTGCTATTGACTTTCATAAGAGATGTATGTATAGGAAGAAGGATACAGGTTGACAGTTTTTAGAGTGCTTTATAAAAGGAACCATTTAAATATAATATATTGCTATTATTCTAGCAGCAAATACTTCCATATAAGTAAAGGGCTTGTCAGCATTTCTATTGGAAGCTTTCATTTTAAGGGCATGTAACTCAACCTTAAATTGTGCTGTCAGCTGAAATATGGGATATAGAGTCTCGGTGTCATTGTCAGTCTTTTCAGCATTCACAATCACCAACCTCATTTTTCCCACACGTGGACATTAATATAACGCAGAAGTCAGTAAGTCAGTAATTGCCAGTGCTATGAAATCTTATTCCATCTGAATAAGATAATATTTCCTAAGAAATCAAGGCTGCCTATACCAAGGAGCATACATAAATAGATTTTTGTGCCTCTGTTTTATGTCACTGTTTTGGTCAAATATGATGTGTAGGTGGATGCTGTAATGCTAGCTTCCAAGTCATTTGAAGGAAAATAATTATGCCTGGGGCACTGGAAAAATTTCAATTTTGAACGAGAGATGTGAGAGTATTAACAATCACGCCTACTGAGATGAACTATCTGCTGGTGACATTTAAAACTAGCCTATTCATTTCTATTCTTTATGGGCTGGATGTCTATTTCAGGAATTTATGGCAAACATCTGATCCAAAAGTAGTTATGTTCTTGACAACAAAAAGTGATAAAGAAGCTGTAGAGAGCAATGAAAATTGATAGAGATAGAGAGTGATAAACAGCAGAAGAGACCCATTAAGGACCAAATGATTGGTAAAGCCTGAGGAGAAGGGACTCAGAGCTAAATTGGAGAGCTGGGTGATCGTTTCACAGGTGCAATCAGCCAGCTATTCCCCCATGGTGTCTGCTTTGTTCTGGCTTGAAATCTGAAGGTAAGTTATTAGAGACTGGATCTGATGCTATTTTGAAGTTGTGAGGAGTATAAAAAGACCCTGACTTGTGTTTTCAGAAGTTTGTGGAACTTCATGTAATAAAGTCCACAACTCTCAGGCACAGAGGATTTCTTTCTAGGATGGAACAATAAAAAATGGATGCAAATACAAAAATATGTGTCCTGATGGTGTCTCTGTGGTGTCTAATGAACTCTGACTTTTTGAAGCCTAGTGTGAGTTTGTATTCAAAGATGGAGTCCGTTTTTTGTTTTCAAGACTGACAACATAGCATTTTGGTGTTTTTAGATGTGACATTTAAGGATGTACTTTCCTTCCCTCTCAGCAAACAGCAAGAGAAGCACAGGCCTGATTGCTTGATGTTCATCAGTACAATGCAAATATAACCAGAGTGGGAAAGTCTTCTGATCCCTTCTCACAAGCAAGGGGTGTGTGTGTGTGTGTGTGTGTGAGAGAGAGAGAGAAAGAGAGAGAGAGAGAGAGAGAGAGAGAGAGAGAGAGAGAGAGAGAGAGAGAGAGAGAGAAGAGAGAGAGAAATAGTGAGAGGAAAGAGAAAGAGATTTTGAGTTTGTTCTTTTTTCGAATTCATACATCTACCCAAAGAGTAAATGCTCTACTAGCAATTTCCCTATTAGGAATTCAGGTTTTCAAGAAAATATTCTTGATATGAAAGCTTTTTATATCATGTGATACAGGATGTGACACAGTTCCTGTCAACCGTGTGTGGGTGATTGTCCTAAGAATTAAATATGTTGATTTTTTATTCTGCTAGCTGTCCATTAGTATCTACCAACTAATATAACCACAGAGTTTAATGAGCTGGTTTTGAAAATATCAAATTTTCAAATATCAAGATTCATAGCATTATTTAGTTTACAAATGGAGCTGTTGACAATTGCTTTAACCTAAAGTATTTTAAGCATTTTCTCAAATGACACATTCTCCTCCTCCCCTGCTACAATGTTAGGCATAAAACAGGTTCTCAAGAAGCTTCTCCGCTATGCACGAAGCGATTGATGTGGGTGTACATCGTTTGCATCTAAAATGGCATGCCAGTGTTTTCTGTTTCCTTTACTGTAAGGTGCGTTTGCCACCCTCCCTTTCTACTGGTTCCTCCAAGCGTGAGTGAACCTGTCTGTCCCATTGTGGGCACAGATAGAACGAGTCCTCCATCCACCCAGAGTGATAAGCACATAGGCGAAGTGTCTGCAGATGCAGCATCCTTCGCCTAGGGATAAACTGACTCTAGAGCACATGCAGGGCTAAGGGGCTCCTAGACCAGGAAACACCTGCATGGATGGGCTTTATACAAACATTCTCTAGGCAAAAAAGTCAGAAATATGAATGTTGTCTGGGTGGTGCCAGAAGAAGATGGACGCCAAACACTGCAATTTAGAACTGGCGGTAGGGATCAAGCAGCTTAAGGTTTTCCCACCTGGACCCCTCCTCTTGGCATCTGTCCTCTCAAAGGTATCTGCCAGATGTGATTTATTTCCTCCCCACACCAAATCACATGAGCAGGAATTGAATAATAGTTGGCATTATTGATATGTGTTAATTACAAAGACATTACAGAAATCCAAATGTTTTTGGTAACTGTAATGATTTTTCTCAGATTGAACATGTACTAAAAATGTTGACCACCTAACTGTCTAACTGTTCATTCTATATTACTAAGGGAGTCAATTGGTATCAGTATTTGGCATTTAAATTTTCACTCTGAAAGCTTTATTTTCTTTGCCAATATTGAACAGAAAAATAATGGAAAGAAATATTCTATATGATTTAAAGATAGAATCCAAAATTTAAAAAAATTGAATTGGCATATTGTATCTTTTATTATGAAGTAATGTCTAGAGATCTTCCAGGGTTTTATAGTCCATGTATATTAATTCATGAATACGTCTGAGTATAGGAATATAAAAATCTTTTCATCTGGACCACTGATTTCCCAGATGTTTATCATCTGGCACTGTAGGCATTACCAGAACTTGTCTGTATAAAAGTGACCCTCATGAACTGTACTCAAGACCTGAAAATTTCACCTCGAGGTGAAAATGATAATAAGCATTTTGTAAATATGGCAAAAATGGGGGATGCATGGCTGTTGTGTGTTGCCCTGGTGCTGTTTGTATTTTGATGTTAATTCTACTTCCTTAAGAGGGACTACCCCTCAACCCAATGGGAGTAGATCACATACTCAGGTGATCTCACTGTAACTTCTCCCCCATTTTACTGGTCAAATAAAGACTAGAGCTGATGGATGGGGAAGGTGGGACTGGAGGTCTAGGAGACTGGAGAAGGAGGTGGAAGGAAGATGGAGCAGAACTACTTGGCCTGGAGAAGCTGCAAGCAGCAAGGGGGTCTCATAGCTGGGGAATAAATGAGTATAGTGATAGATCTGTCCAGTCTAGGCATATACCTTGTAAATATAATAACTGACTTGTATGTTTTTTAATATGACTTATTGGGGTAAGAATTGCTGCAACAGGTGGCTCGTTGCTTCTCTAATTATTCATGTTGTTATATTGACAGGTGCATTCAAAGAAAGCAAAAAAAAAAAAAAATGATGATGTGCCAATTAATCTCATAATATGTTAAAGAAGAGTCCCTTCTAGACCGAAAATGAATGTATTCCATACTAACTTTCGGCTGAGAATTATTTTTTCCTTTTCTAGACAGTTATACTGAAGTATGTCCTGGAGGCTTTTGGGATTTCATGATACAGTATGCACTTAACGGTGACATTGTGGATATAGAAACGGGTCAGAAACCTCCAGAATAAGGGACCGATGTGATCTTCTGAAAGTAGGAAAGATAGGCTCCAATTATATAAAAATAATGTGTTCAGATAAGAGAACAAATACACGTTTTCTTTATTGCAGCCAAACGTTTGGAATTATGCAGACGACGGTTTGTGCGGCTGTCTTTACGATGCAGTCAAACTGGTTCCTTCTCTTAGCTACCACAGTGGTTCAGCTCACTCCTTGTCATTTTAAAACTGCATCGGTGCATCAGTCAGCTGCAGAGCACTGGACTCTGTGCGTGCCTGCTATGAGATCAGTTAGGGGGTGTGTATCAGAACACAAGAGCACAGATTTGGAGACTTTCCGGTGATCCATGTTCTGGCAAGACATACAAAGCATAGGAAGCACATCCAGGTGCGGGGAGTCCGCCTAAAACAAGATCCAGATCTCACTTCATCCCGTTTGGTCTCGTGCCTGCTTGCCCATACTAAGCTTTGCGTGTTTATCCATAACCATCTTATGCTTAAATTTCATTGTTGCAATTCTAGTTTATTAAACTATCAAATGCAATAATGGTGCCTTAGCAGGGAAGACAATTAAAAACAGAGTATAATGAAACTGAAGAGAGTCAAAACAATCTTCCTTCTTATTAACTTGCACAACTGCACGTGTGTCAGCAATCACAGATTAAAGAAGCAATTAGTCTGAACAGGGGAAATGTTAGGCTGATACTTAATTGTGTCAACAGATCCTGAGCGGGAGCCTTCGTTTTTTGATGTGGCTGCTAGAAGAATGGCAAAAGTCTGCTCCATCATAGCTCATCATTCTAATCAAATTGAGAAAAAACCAATACTGCTAAATTGCATCTCCATGTCATAAATTTACATTTTTCAGAGATTTATGGACCCTCAAGCTCAGTGACACAATGATTTATATCATATGTGATTAAAAGCTGAATGGGTTTATTTGTCTTAATGTTGTTTACAAAGAATTAGACTCCTACAACAACAAAATGTCAAGGAGAAGCATGTAGTGCTTTCTTTCCTTCACAGAGAACATCTGCAGTGCTTAGGGGCTTGCTTATGGGCAAGTGTGTGACACCAAGGAGAAAGGCCAGAGTGGCGATTCAGTTCTGTTTGCTAGAATACCACTTCTAGGGCTATTTAATGAAACAAATACAGGAGGAAAGTTAAGGCTTTTTTCTTTCTTTCCAAGTCAACTATTTTTTAACTATTTGAATCTTCTATTCCTTTTTTTTTCTTTGTTATATTTAGATCTCTTTTTTTCTGATTTTCTTTTTTTTATTAGATATTTTCTTTATTTACATGTAAATTTCTCCATTCCCAGTTTTCCCTCCAAA
>NW_022196894.1:52417738-52432263 GCF_008632895.1 Mastomys coucha | reverse complement strand
AGGGGCTGCAAACCCTTCAGTTCCATTGGTCCTTTCTCTAACTCCTTCACTGGGGACCCTGTACTCAGATCAATAGATCCCAAGTTTACACACACTCATTCCCTCATATGAACCTCTATTTAATTAAAATCTTTAGATTAGAAATTAGAAAACAGCCTTCTCAGGTCCCCCTGCTGCCCTAATGGCTCCAAAAGATCTAATTGATGGAGCTGAATTTGTGCAGATTAAGGCAGCCTCAGAATGAGAAGGTAGGGGTGGAAAGCTGACAAGAGTCAAGGTTGTGAGTGAGTGCTGAGTTCTGGTGAGCAAGCTTTTCAGTGCTGCTGAAGGATCCTTTATGTTTACTTGTTAATATTAAAATCCTATCCCTAGGCTTCTTTCCCATCTTAGACCATTTAAGATCCTGAGTGAAACACACACAGAGACTTCTATTTTTAAATAGCCTTAGGCAGCATGATCGCTGGGCAGTTGCCTACTCTCCAGACTGTTAGACTCGATCTTCCCATTGATAAGCCCATGTTATCACTTACTATTTACTATATTCCATCTGGGCTGCTCTTAACTCCAATTAGGCAGCCTTCTTGGCCACATTCTCTTGGCCCTTCGGCCATAGCGGCTCTCCTTTTCCTTCCTTCTTGTTGTTCTTTCATGGAGGCTTCTTTCTGCCCTCCCTCTTCAGGGTCCTCACTATCCAAACCTAGACTCACATACGACTCTTTTACGCAGCCATTGGCTGTTCGTACCAATCAGAATTAACTGGGGGGTGGCGGGGTGAGTTGGGGCAGGGGCCCATGGACTATGTCCATACTCCAGGTCTTGGGGGTCATTGTACTTAGCATTACTAAATAGACAGCAAAAAACAAAGCTTCACCACGTACTGGTTAGTTCACTTAGGAAACTTTGGGGTTTTTTTTGTTCGTTTGTTTTTTGTTTGTTGTTTTTTTGTTTTGTTTTGTTTGTTTGTTGTTGTTTTTTTCAAGACAGGTTTTCTCTGTGTAGCCTTGGCTGTCCTGGAACTCACTCTGTAGACCAGGCTGGCCTCGAACCCAGAAATCCGCCTGCCTCTGCCTCCCAAGTGCTGAGATTAAAGGCATGTGCAACCACTGCCCGGCAGAAATATTCTTATAACAATTCACTTGGGGTGACTTTTTTTCCCACCTTTGATGGAATCTTCTCTTCATATTAAAAAAAAAAATATTGAAACTAGACAGAATGCTTTAAAATTTGAAATGAACCAAACTGTCAAGAGATAGCTAGAACACTCCTGAAAAATAAGCAGAGTTTTTTTTTTTTACAATTCATGATTAAAATGTACTCTAAAGATTTATCAGTTTAAAAGAAATAATTTCAATTAAATATAAATAAAAATGATTAGATAAATTAGCATAAGGCACCCAGAACTGGAAAATATGGTAGCAGTAATGTTTTCATTAGATAAAAGTTGCAATTGGTTAACCTAATTGTCAATCAAGTAAAAAAAAATGCATCAGTGTTCAGTTAATATTAAAAAATTAAGAATGATTATACAACTTATTATATAGTTATATAAATAAGCAAAGGGCATGGGTAAACTCCTGAATGGATTCAAAGAGAAAACAAGGAAAATAAAATTGAAATTTTGAGAGAAAATGTTCAATAAATAGGAAGAAAAAGAACCCTGAGCAGACAACTTCAGTCTTGAACTGGGTCAAGCTAGGGACAGGTGGATTTCTGGATTTCTCTGACCAGCTAGCCTAGCTTATATGGTAAAATTCCAGGGCAATGACGGACCCTGTCTCAAACCAAAGATGGAAAGCTATTTTATGAAAAGCTTTTGTCATCTTACATTAACTGTGGAAAAGCTCACTTCCCTAATGCTAGGAATGAATCAAGGCTGTGTATTTTCTCCATTTTCCATCAGTGTGGTCCCTGACCTCTAAGTAACATAAATAAGGTAAAGGGATACAAATAAAAAAGTTGATTATTTCTATTTCTGGATGATTTATGATTTTTGTATATATAAGAACTTAAAAAAGACTATACCAGAAAAGCTGTGGTATACAGAATCTACATATAGGTATTATATGAGACTTACTATATGTCACACACATATGTGAAAAGTTCTGACAGTCCCATTCATAGCACACATAGACATATTTGCATATTACATATATACATACACATATACACACATGTATCTATATATTCCTCATTAAGAAAGTGAAAGATCCTGACAATGAAAATGTAAACTACCAGGCTGGAGAGATGGCTCAGCACTTAAGAGCACTGACTGCTCTTCCAAAGGTCCTGAGTTCAAATCCCAGCAACCACATGGTGGTTTACAACCATCTGTAATGAGATCGGACACCCTCTTCTGGAGTGTCTGAAGACAGCTACAGTATACTTACATATAATAAATAAATAAATCTTAAAAAAAGAAGAAAATGTAAAATACCAAAGAAATTAAAGAATCATCTAAAACATGGAAAGACCTACCATGTTCAGAGGTCATCAGGATTAAAATAATAAAAATCAATATTATCAAAATTTATCTATAGATTGAGTGCAATCTCCATGAATATTAAAATGACATTTTCCCACAGAAAAATAAAAAACAATCCCAATATACAATATCTATAGAGGATTCAAGATAGTTGTAGCAGTCCTGACATACACAGAGACTATATCTAAAACAGAAGAGTCCTGGCATTTTCACAATTCATGATTTCAAGTTAGGATACAGAAATGAGCATGGATAAAAAAAAATTCTCCATAAAATAGTTACACATAAAATCCAGCAACATCTTAAAAAGATCATTCACCATGAACTATTGGCTTTGTTCTAAAACAAATCCAACTTGTTACTTTCATAAAAATGAAAGCATGACTTGATGAAATAGGAGCTGAAGAGCTGAGCCTCTGTGAGTACCACCACTGATACTTGATAAAGGTACCTAATGCCTGCATCAGTTTCTTTCTCAGCAACTGAAGGAAGAACAGGTTTGTCTGTCACAGTGGTGAGAGCATGTTATCAGGAACACCAGACAGAGTGCACCTGCAGTGGGGAAGCAGAGTAGGGAGTGCTTCAGCTCACTTCCTGCCTTGTGTTCAGTCTAGCACCCTGGTCTGGAATGGTGCTGCCCATAGCTTAGGTCATCCTACCTCTATCTTACATAGAGCTTCCTCACAGACATACTCAGAGATCTGTTTCCATAATGACTCTGAACCAAGTTAACCATGAAAATTAAACATCACAGCATACACTGGGGGGTGGTGGTGGTGGGGAAGAGACAGCCTCAAGAAAACAGTTCTGAGAGAACTGGTTATCCTGATGGAGAACAATGGAGCCACAAATCTGTTTCTTACCCTGTACAAAAAGAATTTCAAGATGTCAGGAAATACTGTACTGCAAGACTTGAAGCCATCTGAACTTCATGGGAAAGCACTTCAAAATACAGGAATTCAACTTTTGAAAGGGACTCCAGTGGCTCAGGAAATAAGACCAATAACTAATACATTAGATTGCATGTATCTCAAAAGTTTCTGCACAATATAGAAACCAAGCGAAGAAACAGTTTATAGAAAGGGAGCAAATATTTTCTAGCTATCCGACTAAGGATTAATGCCTAGGAAATATAAAAACCTTAAAAAGTAATTATCAAGTATTAACTATACACAAAGAGAACAACCAGTAAATGGCCTAATGAAATGGACAGTTCTTGAGAGATAAAATAAAAACAGCCAGTATCATACAGTTCAATACTCTTAGCCATCAGACAAGTTAAAGTAAAAAATATTCTGGGAATCAGCATTAACTGCTATTTTCACTTCTATGGCTAATAAAAAGAAACTAATAAGAACTGTGATAGCTGGTCATTGAAATAGTGGCATATTGCTGGATGATAATTGTGTTTTATTTTGAACTTATCACATTTCCATCTGAGAAAAATTATTGATGAGTTTTTAAATATATAAAACATTCTCATGCACACAGAGTGCATTTGAAATAATTAAGATACAGCAATTATTTATGGCAGCTCAGTTAAAATTAATGTTTCAGTGTACGCAATTATCAAGAATAGGAATTTCAATTGAAAATTGTCCCATGTTACATATGAGTTCTGTGCATTAATTTGTGTCATGTTTGTCTCTCTTGTATTTAAATACTCTCAGAAGTTATAGTTAGCATAACAACTAATATTATTCTTATAATAATTTTCCATAGATGATGATAGAAAAATGTGAACAGACAATATGAAGTAATAGGCGTAAATCATTTACATTGGTATTTGCAAGGTGTCCTCAAAAAGACAGGCATCTTTAGAGTAGAAACCAGTATATACTTAGTTAAGAGACCTGATTCTTAGAGCCAGATTGTTCCTGTCCAGCTGAGTGCTCTTTGTATTTCACCTTGCCCTCCCAAGTCTCTATCAGATGAGCTGATTTCTAAGATTTCTAAAGATTTCTAAGGACAACTTTGTTGCCAATTTTGTAAAATTTATGATTAATTAAAGTTAACTTTGTTAGCTTGTCTTATTCATAGCAATGGCATTATTCCTGCTATGTTGTATTTTACTTGCTGCTCTTTTAGATACTGAAATTTAATACACCATGCGTGTCTGAGGGAAAGCAGATGTAGACTCATTGTTTCTATGGTGGTTGGAAAAAAACACATACGAAAATGCCTGAGCATTTCACAAGACATCTCAGCAGCATTTACAGTCTGAGAGTCAAGTAACTAGAGAGGTGCAAAGTTAAACACAGTTGAGAGTAGACTAGAGTATACTGTTTTATTTGCTTGCTTTCCTGGGAATTGTTGAAGCTTTTAAAAAATTTGGTTTTGTTTGTTTATTTATTTATTTATGTATCTTTGTGTTTATGTAGTGGTGACTCAGCAGAAAAGAACATGATTCTAGGAACTGATTGAGATTTTGCATGAGGATGAAGTTTGTGTTAGCGTTAGAGTTAGGGTTAGGGTTAGGGTCAAATCCTTGGTAACAAATCTATGAAATTGACATCATTATCTCTTTTTTACAGATGAGTCAATTGAGACATATACTAGTTTTAAAAAAACCCTAAAATTTATATCAACTTTTATGCTCAGGCTATGTATAAACTTAGAATGAAACACTAAATAGTATATTTACTACTCAATAGTCTTAAGTAATGAATTAAATTCATTTTCAAATAGCCATATGCATGCTGAATAATACAGAACGCAGTGAGTGCTCAAGACACTGATTATTTATTATCTGATGAGAGAGATATAAATGGTGATCATTAGCAGTTACTTAATTTTTATAAGCATTATTTTCACTTATTAGTTGAGTTCCTGGCAGGAAACAGATGGCAAACACAGGGTAATTAAAGACAATTTTTTAAAGGTACTAATTAAAAAGTTGTGAGAAATGTTGAGGGAAACCAAAAGGATATGATGTGTTACATCTGGGATAACAGGAGCTGATGCCATCCATTATCACTGCCAGGTCTCAGAGGATGCACAGAGACACAAAAAGACTGTAGTTGTGAATGCCAAAGAGAATCTTTGGTTTTCCATTGAGCAGCATTCTTATTCTATTACGTCTCTTCTACTTTCTGTTTTCTGTGGCCTCTTAACAAACCCAGCAGCTGGGTAAAATGATCTATAGAAATCAAGCTCCTGGGACCTAGAAAGGGTGTAAAGAATTATTACAAAGATCTTTGGGCCAGAAGACATCTCATGGACTCACTTTCTGAAAAATAGATTTATTACTTTATATTCTGTCTTGCTATGAAGCACTGTGGAGAGTTGCATTTGTAAATGGCAATGACTGTGACTGTCTGTGATCTTAATGAACCTGGCTTTAGAAAGAGGGAAATGGTACCAGTGTCTAGTAACTGTTAAAAGGTTTGGGGCTACATTGTCAATTTGATTAAAAAAGTACTTGAGAATTGACCTTTGCATTTGAAAACAAAAAAGAGATCAGAAATGGTGTGGATAAATTTTTAGATCGGTTCTTAGGTGACTGAACATGACTCTGAAGGGATGCAATTCTGGATTCATTATCATTAAGGTCTGTGTTAGACCTTAAGACTTCATGAGAGTTCCTCAAGGTCACAGAGAGGACAAATAATATCAGAAACATTCCATTTCCTATTCACACTAAACCACCTCCCCAGCCTTCCTCCTCCTTTCTTAGAGTCTAAGAATGCTATAAAGCAATCAGATTCAGAGTGGCCATAAATGAAATGCTACACTCACTAGTTAATGCTCTCAAAAGCACATATTAAGGATGGTGATATTGACGATCTTAAATACTTACTGGCATTTGAACTCCAGGTAGTAAAGGCATTTTATAAATCAGCAGACATATCCTATGTACTAAGTCTAAAGTTTGAGTTCGGGTGCTATATATCATTAGTGCCATTTTACATCCTGTGCTTTCCTGCTTGAAAAGCAATTTATTTTTGTCAATATTAATGTAATTGCCACTTATTTTTGTAGATGGAGTATATGTGTCTATCTATATCTGGGCATGAACCAGTGTCTCCTAGATCAATAGAAGCATGCTATTGTATTTCTTTCTTTCTTTTTCTTTTTGTCTCTTTATAAAAGTTTATTGCTAAACTTTTGCTATAAACTGTTATAAACTCAATGGTGCTCATTTCAGTAAGTTCTATGTTTTGACCAAGTATAACATTTAATTGATCAAAATAAAGAGTGGGGTGTTATCCTTTAGTAAGAGAGGAATCAACCACTTAGTAAAATGACAAAACAGACCAACCCCACACAGCACCTAAAGATCTTTGGATGACTTAATCTTTACCTTAGACAGTTCTAGGAATAAATGACCTGCTATTGTCTTCTTCCCATGCAATATTTGCTTTAATAACTAGCAATGGTATTTGATCAAAATATTAAAAGCTGAAAAGGATAACAGAAAATGCTGAAGGAAAACTGCTTTTTATTAATAAGAGTATCTGGAAATTCAATTTCATAACTCAGTTTAGCTGGCTTTTAAAATATTCCCCTGTTGCCAAGGGAGCTTAGAGGTGGGTGTAGAAATGAGCGTAGAGCAAATTCTCAGAACAAGCTTTTATACAACAGCAATTGCAGCATTTATCAGTGGAGACCCTTTCCATATGGAAAACCAAAGAGCTAGAAGTAAAAATGGCATCATTCCTTCCACATCAGACACCTTAATTAACTGGTCCAGAATCACAGACTCTGCTCCAAATGAATAAAGGAGCTTTTTCTCCTTCTGAATGAAAAGGCACAGAAGGTATGCTGCTGTCTGTGCAATTCATCATCAGCAAGAACGTTCTGAAGGAAGAGCTGCTGAATTCAGATTATCCTGAACTTCAACTTGCAAGAGCGCAGAGGTTGTAGGCGGACATTTTCAGTTTCCTTAGGCAAATTTTGATCATGTGAATATTCTGTTCTGCCTATTTAAAAAAATCAGTCATACTAGTATGGGAGATTTTGTGAGGCATCTTTTGTTTTTATTTTACTGTTGAGATAAAGGGATACTCTTTGTTGCATTGAATAAGTTATGGAATTTTGTTATTGTAAAGCAGGGTCAACAAAGCTAATATGAACTCACAGAGACTGAAGCAGAAAGCACAGGGTCTGCATAAGTCTGCACAGCTCTGCATCAAGTCTTCTGTGTATGTATTATGGCTTCCAGTTTAGTGTTTTTATGGGACTCCCAAGTGTGAGAACAAATGGGCCTTTGATTCTTGTGTCGTGTCTTGTGCTCTTTTCCTCATGTTGGTTTGTCCTGTCAAACTTTGTTGTGTTATCTTATTATATTTTATTTTGTTATATTTTAATATTATCTCTTAGGAGTCTGTTCTTTTCAAATGAGAGACAGAAAGAGAGGGGATCTAGACTGGAAGTGGAGAGAAACTGGGAGGTACAAAAAGAGGAGAAGCTGTAATCAGGATATATGATGTGAGAAAAAAAGGGTTTTCAATAAAAAGGAAAAAAAGAAAGAAAGAATAACAAGTTCAGTATGTCAAATTGAAGTTCAGGATTTAAATTGCTAATTGGGATATATCACCTATCTAGAGCAACTTAAGGATTTTTTAAAAATATTAATTAGTTCCATAAACTTTTAAGAAAAAGAGAGGAAGCCAAAGGTCACTAAATCATGGTCTTTGGGATCTGAAGAGGTGTTCTGGCCCATTAAGCAGCTCAAGGTTTGAAGCCTATGGAAGGGTAAGGCCTTAGGAGTTGGCAGTCACCAAGACATCCTTTCAGAGAAATCGGAAGAGAGGTTCAAAGTTCCTGAGAAGTGGAGACCTTGCAGCTTCTCCCCAGGAATCTTCCAGAACTAACTTCTGAATCCCAGAAAAGCCTACCCAGGGGTTGCTTGGAAGACTCTATGTGGGAAGTGGTTTAGTTTTCTTGTTTCTTGCTGGTTTCAAAATCCCCTCTCCCTCACTCCCATGGGGTTTTACTCTTACTTCATTATTCTCACTGAAATCTGAAGAAACCTTAGCAATATCAAAGAATGAAATAGATGTTGCATACCAGCTTCCATGACCCGCTTCCGTTAAATGTTAGAACTAATGGGTTCTGCATTAAGGAGACTCTGTCATTGTCAAAGCTTGTTTTAGATGGACTATTGGAATGAAAGGGGGCTGAAGTGATGGGGGTGATGTTCTTTGGTGTTCTGATGACCACCACCAGCTCCCTACTTAAGACTGACTAGTCAGAATACAACCTAAAGTCTTTAATTCATTGAATCAGTAATTGTCATAACTTTACAGATGAAAAGCAATCTCAATAGTAGGACAACCTTTAAGCAAAAGGTTACTAAATGTGGGAAAACTCTGCTGATTAAGGCCAAAGCCCACCATGAGTGGATAGCCTCTGGGCTCAGGGCAACATGAGAAAACCCCTTTCCTTAGCAGGGTTTCTCCTTCTCTGACCTTGTCCAGAGACTTCTAATCCCCCATAGTCCTCTCTACTTGAGGAATGTCAGGTAGCTTTAGTTACTTCATAGGACAGATTTCCTTTCTCCGGACAGAACCTGTTCAGCCAGGATTGAGATTCCAGAAATGCTTCCCCTTTCTAGTGAGGCATTCCAGGTACCCTAAGCTCCCATCCAAGGACTTTTGCCTATCTTAGATGTCTCTACCCTCAGTCCCCTAAAACGTCATAATCCTTTAGTCACCCCAAGTAAGTTGATTTACCTACTGATTGCGGGTTCAGGTGTGGTTTAGTCACCAAATATACTCACAAGGCTTCCAATGTCTTTGCCCACACTACCCTCATGATTGTATCAGCTGACAGTACATGAAGCTGGGGAGGCCCACAACTAAATATTATGTCACAGAAATATAATAAAATTCTCACAATAAGTAGACTAATAATTTAAAATGTGCTTAATTGAAATATAAAATAAAATCTTAAAATAAAATTGAATGAGAATTATAATTCTTAAAGATAAAATCTAAATAGGTGAAGCATGAATCCAAAGAACTCTGTTCAAGAGTTTCCTTGAATATGACATTGAGTGCTATCAAAAGGTAACAAAAAAGGTGTTGAAAACATACCAATAAAATAAAAAAAAAAATTCCCAAGTAAAAGTAAAACCAATTTTCAGTTGATAAACGTTTTGGGAGAAATTGTGGACATTTTAAAGTTGGGGTATGGGCAAAAGTATATTGGGTAAATAAAATCTATTAATTCACAACTAATTTAAAAAAACAGCATGTTTGAACTAGAGGGGGGTATAGTGCATTGGGAGAAGGAGAGGGAGGAGAGGGAGAGGGAAGAGAAGGAGAGGGAGGAGAGGGAGAGGGAAGATAGGGAGAGGGAGACAGACAGAGAAGAAACACATTGTCTTTTCAACAGTATGGTGACAAAGCTCTAATGACTGGGCTCATTTACCTCCCAATAATGCTGTCCTGGAACTCAGACCTTTAACACATGGATATTTAGGGAACACTATTAATATTTAAAGCATAGTGTATGACAAAATAATCCCAACTCTTGTAATGTCAAAGAGCCAGTAACTATAAAAGCTCTGCAGTATCTAGTAGTAGACCTATGGGATAACGGCTAAATTTTCAACTCTAGGACAGCCCATGAAAGTTCACAATTCAGCTTCATTATTATTTAATGGAATTTAATTTAATTATATATTAAACAAATATGGCATATACTGTCAAACAGATGTTTTCCTTATTTTTTATTTAACTATTAACCCAACTGAAGGGGTAAATCTTCACTTATGTGATTTATAAATCACATTTATGTGACTATATCCAAATTGGGCAAGGCAAAAGTTTTGGCACCATCTGATTCTCATTGCTCAGTTGGGCTCAATTTAAAACCTCTTGCATTAGTCTCTGGAGGAGAATTAGGCTGGGTAAACAGAATTTTGGATTCTGTATGTGATCATTTCACATGGACAGACTTGTCTAGTACTCCATAGTGGGCTCTGAAATTCTTGATTAATGAATAGCTATGCAAGTTACACACAGGTATTTTTGATATGGCACAATGTACTCTTTTATTCTTGTATTTTAGTTTACAATTCTATAGCATTTGACTAAAGAGAATATTATTGTCACCTGTATTTCTTACATATTTTATGAAAAGTAAAGAACTCGTTATACTCTATAATTCAAAATCATTTTAAGTTTCATATATATCCTGTCTGACATTTGTACTAAATATTATACTTTATGATATGTCTGGGGATGTTTGCTACAATTGTTCTTTCTTTTTGTTTGCAAGAATAGAGTTGGTATTGCTAGTTTAAAAACAAAAATAAAGTAGAAATGTAAAATGCGAAAATTTCTGAAAAGTATATTTGTCAAAGCATAGATAGATATAAATTAATAATATTTATAATGACTTAAGTACTTATATTTACTTTCATGTTACTGCAATAGTACTTGGAAGGTTAGCTTGTTAAAATAGTAAATATTTGAAGTATATAAAACAGACAGTGGAGAATTCTACTAAGGTGCTGTTTTTAAATTATATTTATGTTTGTGTGTGTTTGTGTGTGGATTCTACTGAGGCATTATTTTCATGTTAGAGCTGAATGTCTCTCTCTCTTTCTCTCTCTTTTCCCGTGTGTGAAATAAAGATAACCAGAGGGAATGGAGGATACCATGAAAACAAGGCTTCAAAATCAATGTGAGCAAAGCTCGTATGAATTCACATAGATCGAAGCAGCACACACCTGGCCTGCATGGGTCTCCACCAGGTCCTCTTTGTATATATTATGGCTTCCAATTTAGTGTTTTGAAGGGACTCCCAAGTATGCAAACAAGTGAGTCTCTGATTCTTGAGCTTTTTCTTGGGCTCCTTTCTTTTCCTATAGGTTTGTCCTGTCCAAATTTGATGTGACCATTTTTATTTTATCTTGTCATATTTTATTTTATTATATTTAAAAAATGAATTACTGAGTACCTAGCCATTAGGGTAAAGGTTAAGAACTGAACTGACACTATATGTGTTGAGAGAGGGAAAATCAGTTTTCTCTGATAGAGTGACATGGAGTATATCAGCCACTGCTGAAAAGACCTGATGTTCAGGAGTAGTTGACAAACATATAAAACAACTGGTCTCCACAGGTTTTTTGTGTCTGCTTTTACTTGATTACAAGTAGGTGGGTGGTTTTTTGTTTGTTTGTTTGTTTTTATTGTTTTCTTTCTTTTTGGGTGTGATTTGTTTTCTTTGTACTGAGATTGTATTGGATTTCTTTTCTTTTCTTTTTTTTTTTAAGAGAGAACTTAGAGTTGGGTGGGAAGAGAAGGTGAGGATCTGGAAGTACATGGGGGAAGGGAAGAAAATGGTCAAGATAAATTTAAAAACTGTCTTAAATATTAAGAAATAGATCAAAAACGACAAATTTAGGAAGAGAGGGGAGAGGTCCCACATTAGATTTTTTTTTTAAATTGTCTAAACATTGTAATTGTTGTGTTAGACAAGTGGCTCCAGCCCAAACAGTTCCACATCTTGAGGTTTAATGTAGGAGAGAAGGGCAAAGGTGGCTGCGAAGGGGAAGCAGAGGGGTCCTGGGGGAGAGAGAGAGATCAAAGGGTCTTCCTTTTATATGGATAGTGACGTAGCCACAGGTAAAGGTGGGAGGTGAGCCAAGTGGATTCTGGGAATAGGGCGGAATATGGTAGCTGTTTGTTGCCTTGGCAACAGGTGCGCTGGTCACTGTCACTTAGGCATGATACCAACAGTAATAAATGTACAATTTGCAGTATTCTCAGAAATAAAAGGAGGCAAGCAGCACAACCAGGAGTTCAGCTTTGTGATATGAAAATAAAATTCCAATCCCATCCAGGAAATTTTCACTGATCCTCAGCTGGAAGCAATTCCTTGCTCCTCCCGGCACACCCAGTGCCTTTCTGCGAAGCCTTTAGTATCTTGTAGTGATTTACAGACACTCCCTGGGGTCTTATGATATTGGGAGATTATAAAATAATTGAGTGGAAGATTTATATCTGATTCTGCTTCAGTCAGGAAGGCAGCACTTATAATAGACAAGCACACAGAGAGAGAACCCAGTTTTAAGCCAAGCTAACTCGCTGAGCATGTCATCATTTTTTCTTATGCTTCAATTCCCTCATACATAACACGGGCAATGATCATACTTTGGTTATAACACTTAAGAAAGATGTCATGAGATAACTCATATTCTGCACCCGCCTACTTGTATGTATTTAATGGCTATTACCTCCATTCTTTCATATCCTTAAAGAATAAGCCAGTCATTTTGCAACTGTGTCTCTCTTTGCGAAGTCACATAGCCAGCTGTTTGACAAGCATAGCTTGTGGAATGTGGTCTTAGAGCACTATACCTGCCTCCAGCCCATTCATCCAATTTATTCAATGGAACTACAATTTTCTTTTCTCCAGGATGAAATTTTAAAGAAAGCACACGATTTTTTTTCTCAAAATTTCCCAGAGAAATTGAAATTTTATTTTCACATCAGCTTCAAACAACCAAAAATGTCCAATCATCTACTTACAGGGTTTATTTTATGTAATAATTAAATGAAAAGCTCAGCGGTCCTTTGACTTGTGATAACTTTCCGTTCTTGGCTCAGTTTCGTTGCTGACTTGTTTCACAATGAGATGGTGTAGGAGGAGCCTAGCTTCATTTCTCTTTCCCTGACTTGGGCATCTAACTGTATAAAACAAGTTTAAAAGGCTGAACAATGGTTAAAATAAGAGGAAAATTTCTGTCTGAGCCTGAGAGAGTTGCTGATAGGGGGCAGATTGCCACGCAGACGTCATGTTGAGAACTGAATCTGCCAGAGGGAACAATTTCCCAAAATCGAACAGTACCTTGCAAGGTTTGAGAAATATGATATTGACTAGCCTGCCTCTTGACCGACACATTCCAGTGGACTTATAGCATTTTCGACCACCCTGATGTGCATCCATTTCTTACTGTTGAACTTGTCTCAGTCCTGCTGGTCACATTTACAGCATGCTACCTATACGTACCTGCTTATTGTTAAAGCCCGAGTCTGGTTTCCCTCAGAAGAATGTGTTTTTGAGCTGTGTCTATATGTTCTGATTTGCATGCTATTTTTGCACCCAAATAAAACTATATTTTCTTTCATTTCAATCCTACTCATGTTTGTTTTAGTAGGTAAAAGTCAAGAAAAGGATAATTCCATTAATAATGTCATGTTTTACAGGGTGTTAATTAATATTTATTTATCTAAGACATAATTTTATTTGTAGGATAGCTTCCCTAGATTCTTTTGAAAGCATTCGCATGCAGCTCCATCATTATGCAGTGTTCCTCTATGAATGAGATCATTTCTTTGGCTAAGAGTATTAACAGGCTAAGAGTATCATTCACTTATTTGAGAATTTATGGAGCTCTCACTGTATGTCAGAAACTATTCTAAGTGGATTAAGTGAAGGAACTTTTATACTTCAAGTGTAGTGCCAAGGAAGTGTTCATGATCTCCAAAAACCAAACAGGAGCCGACTTGAGCTAGCTTAGGACCCTCAGCTCACCACTGTCACACAGGACAGTTTTTGGTGGAGCCGACCCCTGAATATCTATGGATGTAGCCAGTGAGGTTCGGGTGGGGGAAAGGGGGTGAGTGTGCAAGCATCTAATTGGAAAGCTACTATAGCCTTTAGCATAATTGGCTGGTGGTGGGAGTCAAATCATAAAATTAAATTTTGTTTCTCTCTGCTCTCTGTATTGGTGGTCATCAGGCAAAGGGTGGCATGTAACCTGGGGGTACAGACTTATTGAGGGAATAACCTGGAGATACTGGACTTATTGAGGTTGTAACCTGGAAATGCAGGTCTTGCTGGAGGTTAGCCTAGAGGCTGGTGCTTTAGGCTTGGGTTTTGTTGGGGGGTAACTTGGAAACTAATGCTAGGTACCAGCTGATGTGTAAGCGGCTCGCATCTGGACACAGCACGCACTAGGCCCAAACAGTTCCATGTGTATGAGGTTTTATTGGGAGAGAGAGACTGGGTGGTAGTGGAAAGAGAAGGGGGAGAGAAAGAGAGAGAGAGAGAGAGAGAGAGAGAGAGAGAGAGAGAGAGAGAG
>NW_022196894.1:52406649-52417728 GCF_008632895.1 Mastomys coucha | reverse complement strand
AGAGAGAGAGAGAGAGAGAGAGAGAGAGATTCTCCATATATATGGGTGGTGACATGGTGGTCACACGTAAAGGTAGGAGGTGAGCCCAATGGATTCTGGGAATATGGTGGCTGTTACCTTGGCCACAGTCTGTGAGGCTGGCCTATGTGACATCATGGGTTTCAGAGGCCCTAATGCCAACACTGGTCTGTTAATTTGCCTGAGTTCAAGTTCTCTAAAATGGAGCCTGAATTGAAAAGATAGTCTACCACACAGTGTTGCTAAAGCTGCTTCCAGGAAGACTAGAAAATCCAACTCACACAATCATCAATAACAGATACTAGTTACCGCAAACCATAGACTTTTGGGGTTAGCAAGTGACTTACTGACATATTAGAAAGGCTAAAAGGAAGTCCAGGGACTGTCTTGCAAATGGCTGGAACAGCTTGTGAAAACTCTAATGGAGAAGGTGGCAGAAGTTTCAGGAAAGGAAAGTCAATGAGGTATAGACGGGGAAGTAAGGAAAGGAATAGGAGAACAACTTGAAGAGAAGGAGGAACTTGAGTGGCATGCCCTAGATTATGCAGTCTTGTCTGCAAGTCGCCTTTTCCTCTGGGTGAAATGGAGGATTTCCCTTCTGAAGTCTTATGACCTCTACAGGCAGACCTGTGCCATTGTTTCCCTTTATTTATTTGCTTTTTAACTCTTAGGTGGTATAGTCCTTTGCTCAGTTGAACCTTGAAAGTGGACACTAATTCCACCTGTAGCACATCTCTCTCAGACAGATGGCTAGCCAAGGTATACCTCACTCTCTATACTTTGAAAGCATGATTTATTTGCCACTCTTCAGTGGCCTCCAGAGTATACCCACATTCCTGTAGAATTTCTCTCTACATACATTATTTTTTGGGGAAAAGTTTGAACGTTCTTCATTCTGCTTTAGGAAAGGATGTGGTTTAAACACAGTAACAACTCTTTTGGAAAGGATTCCTGTAGTGTCTAGTGTTCCCCTGTCTACTCTCCGGGATGCATAGTGATGTTCTTCTGTGAGCACAAAGCTACCTTTATACTCCCTTTCAAGAGTCTTGAAAGTTCATCTTCCACCTGAGTTAAGAATGTGACATTTAATAATGTGTCAGTGGCTTTTATCAGCTACATCTGAAGTTGAACCAAACTCTATGTCTTTTAACTTGCCTCTACAGCCACCTTGTGACATGGGTGTCTGATTTTCTATGACTGAAAGAAAAGGACATTGCTTTTAAACTACTATTTTCAGAATTATTATTTTTTTGATATTTGGATACCTTCTTTTTCATTTTGACTATTATTCACTTTAAAAAATATATTGATATTTTTGGCCAACTATCTATCTACCTGTGTGTGTGTGTGTGTGTGTGTGTGTGGTATGTCCATGTATGTATGTTCACATGAATCTGTGTGCATGTGCATGTGTAGGCTAGTAGTTGCCATCAGGTGTCTTTCCAGCTTATACACACCCACCCACACCCAACACCCCTCCCGCCAACACACCATTCCCTTTACTAAAATGTTTCATTACTAGAGAATTTCTTGCCTTTATGTAATGAATTTAAAGGTAATTATGTAATGAGTTTAAATCATTTTCACCCTCTATTTTCCTCTCTTATCTCCTACCTGGAGCCCCATTTTTCTTTAAAAAAAATTCCCTCTCCTCCTATTTTGGTTTCTACTTTTAAGGGAAAACCCCCTGAGTTTAGTTACAGGTCCTCCCATGAGCACTAGTAGGAAGTTATTTAATGGATGAATTGCAACTTTTCATTGGCAACACTACTGGAGAAAATGTTGAATTTCATGCAACAAGTCTTAATTGCCAATACTTTTCCAAGGGCAAGTGAAGCCTTTTTAATGGACCATGATGTAATATTGACATGGATGCTTCATCCATGATGTAATATTGACAGTTACAATCTTATGTGGATAGCCATGCTTGTAGAGATTTCATGGATACGATGTCTACACCATGCCCAGAAGACATTATTTTTTCTAGACATCTTCCCATTCTCTGGATCTTATGTTCTTTTTGTCTCCATTCTCACCATGTTTCCTAAACTTTGCAGGAGGTGCTATGGGCATTATTCACTAGCATTATCCACTCCAAACACGTTGACTAGTCATGGGTTTTTCCATTAAGCACAGCCCACTTCAATTTAAACCTTCTCTGATGGAAGCTGGACAGCACTAATCTATAAACAGGAGTATTTAGAAGGCAATTTGACTGCAGGACTATTTAGCAAAGTTGTACTAGGATGTTGCCCCTCAGGTCTATAAGCTCCTCAGCCATAGGCTCTTGATTAGGTTTATAGAAACATGTATGAATTCCCTCTCATGCAGAAAGCATTTGGTTTCCCCATAGCACTTATGCCATGATTATGCTAGAGGGAACAGCTTGCCTGGCTGGTCATTATTGCAGCTTGCTGGATTCACAGTTGGGTAAAACTCTTGATGACATTTTCTAGGATCCTGAAAGGTACCTTTTGTTGCTATGAAGGTTAGCCAGAAGGGAGGAAGCTGCTAACTCAGCTCCATCCTGATTTCTTTATGTCCTAGGCCTAAGGTATGCTGTGTTTTCAGCAGCAGAGTCTTATGATAAAGTTATGTTCACCTTAAATGTTGATTCAGTGTCTATTACTTGAACCCAGAATTGCTGAATCAGATAGTCTATCTTTCCAACTTTGCCCTGAAGATTCCTGTCTCTGTCTCCCATGCAATGGGTTTACAGGTGGGTCATAATGCCTGCTCAGCATTTACATTTTGGGCCTCTAAATTTATATTTGACCAGCAAGTACTTAATATACTGAGCCAATCCTACAGCTGATGACTATAATTCTCTTGAAGAATACATTTTAATTATTGTTCTTCATGAATAGTGGTAATTTTACTTATATATTCATTTATCTTATTTTTAATTGGTACAGTCATAAAAAATAAAGTCACTTATATTATGCCTGAAGTCTGAGTTAGATTCTGGAAATAAGAATAAAACAAAGACATAATTCTTGACCCCAAGGAGCATGTGACAAGTGACAACATTGAAAGCTAATTTAAAAGATATTTATAGCATATGTTTGAGAAAGGGTATAGATGGAAAAGTATAAAAATGAGTTTATAGTTGGGTTATGCAATAAAAATTGTATAAGGGCATTTATAGCAACAGACCTAAAGTTGGAGACTTTAGTGTTGATTTAGTTAATTTTTATTTGTCTTATTTATTTATTTATTTATTTATTTATGACATGGTTTTATGAGATAGCTCAGGTTGGCCTTGAACACTTAATTCACCTCCCTCAGCATCCTGATTTCTGGAATGCTTCAATCCTACATTGAAGGGGGAAGAAAATAATCACAAGTATATCTCTTAAGCAGGAAGCAGATCATCTTTCTCTAAAAGTGTTTATCCTTATAGATCAAATTGGTCATTTGAGAACTTCTAGATTTTGTTCTGAAGAAAAGAAAAGGTTTGAAATAATCATTTGAAGTTAAGAATATATTCCACTGTAGTGGACTCAGTGTACAAAAATAGTCTCAGGAAAGGGGAGTTGTACTGGTGGCATCAAAGGTGATCAGAAGATAGAGAGAATAACACCTTAGGTATAGCTATAGCTTAAAGTTATGAGGTATTCCTTAAGGAGTCTGAGAAGGTAAGAATAAAGGGGGGATATATCTTAAGAGAAGTGGAGAGATTGAGAAATCTGTGGAGCATGGAGCTTTGTGGGGAAGGGAATGAACTTGCTTGTTTGCAGCAGAGCCTTAGCTAGATATTCACAACAAACTTTGAACAGGCTACTGATTTCAAAGAGGTTCAAAACCTCCAGGAAAAGACATACTGAACTTTAGCTAAAAGATTTCCCAGAGAATGAGATACTAGGGAACGTTATATACACACTTGTATTTAATTAGTCAGCAAAGAGTACTTGTATACAATTGTCATGCATAACCAGAGTTTCATTTCAATAATTTCTTTTGGAAATGCTGTTCAAGAAAATGTGTTACATTTACATAATGGAGTACTACTCAGCTATTAAAAATGATGAATTTATGAAATTTTTAGGCAAGTGAATAGAACTAGAAAATATCATACCTTGAGTGAGGTAACCCAACAGCAAAAGAAAACACATGGTAGGCACTCACTGATAAGTGGATACTAGCCCAAAAGCTCCAAATAACCAGGATACAATTCACAGACCACATGAAGCTCAAAAAGAAGGAAGACCAAAGTGTAGGTGCTTCTGCACTTCTTAAAAGGAGAACAAAATGCTCACAGGAACAAATATGGAGATAAAGTGTAGCGCAGAGACTAAAGGAAAGGCCACCCAGAGACTGTCCCACTTGCGGATTCATTCCATATACAGTTGCCAAATCTAGACACTATTGTGGATGCCAAGAAGTGCATGCTGAAAGGAGCCTGATATGGCTGTCTCCTGAGAGGCCCTGCCAGAGCCTTACAAATACAGAGGCAGATGTTAGCAGCCAACCATTGGACTGAGCGCGGGGTCCCTAATAGAGGAGTTAGAGAAGGGACTGGAGGAGTCGAAGAGGTTTGCAATCCCATAGGAAGAACAACAATATCAACCAACCAGATCCCCCAAAACTCCCAGGGACTAAGCCATCAACTAAGGAGTACACATGGCTACAGCTGCAGATGTAGCAGAGGATGGCCTTTCATACACCAATGGAAGGAAAGGCCCTTGTTCCTATGAAGGCTCCATAGATGCCCTAGTGTAGGGGAATTGAGGGCAGGAATGAGGGAATGGGTGGGTGGGTGGGTGTTGGAACACCCTCATAGAAACAGGGGGAGGGAAGATGAGATAAAGTGTTTCCGGGAAGAAGGGAGGGAAACCGGGAAAGGGGATAACATTTGAAATGTAAACAAATAAAATATCCAATTAAAAAACAAAAAAAGAAAGAAATTTTGTTAAAAAGAAAATAAGAACTGCAGAGCCAGACTCGAAGTATTTTCAACCTTTCCTGTGTGGAGTAACACATGAATTTAATCTAAACAATCTAGAGGCAGAGGAAGGTGGATCTCTGAGCTGAAGGCCAGCCCAGTCTATATAGTGAGTTGCATGACAGGTAGGATGAGAGCAATGCGGAGAAACTGTCTCAGAGGGAAAAATATTGATTCTCAGTCTTGACTCTTCAGTTGCTCAGGCTTAGGGTGATTCCTATAACTTTTCTGTTTTCAGTTAATTTTCTGTGAAATGGGCATAAAGGAATGTCTGTTTAACATTTGTTCACAGACTAAATGTTTTGTCACACATTAAAACACTTGGAAGAGTTTCTTCTCGTGATTATTCGCATGAAACAATCTCTGTGAACAGTTACTGGTGTTCTTTGCAGACTACCATTGCCCTAAGTGCTTAGAACATCAAAAGAAGGCAAAACAGCCTCTGTGCCTTCCTCCCTTTCTTTAAGAAATAGCTACAGAAACAGAAAGAAAAAGCAAAGTATCAGGAAAGGATGAATAATCTATAAATCATAAAATAGACATCTTAGTTGTTTACCTCCAAATGAGTGATAGTTCTTCTTTCTAAATTATAATGTACTTACAATGTTTGGCCTTGGCTCTAAGTGGGTAGAAGTGAGTAGCAACATTGTTTCCTCTGGATGAGGAACGAATCATGGGTTTTCTTACAACACCAGCTATGCATGTAAGTAAACTTATAAAAATAGAGATACTATGGTGACAGAGGGAGAAAGGCTTCCAAGGACAGAGGAGAATTCAGAGATGCGTCCTCTTTGGAGAGGTTATTATAAAAATGAACATGATAAGAACCCCTATACTTTATTTCCAAAGTCTGGATAGAATATTTGATGACCTGGTAGGGCCCTTCTTCTGCAGCTTTTATAAAGGTAAGAGGTCAGGAATGCTGAGCTCCCATGCCTGTTATTAGTCTGCTGAACTATGTGGAAGGATTTTCTTCCAAATAATTCCATGACTACATTTCTCAGTTCAGAAATTACCAATTACTCAGAAAGTCATGTCCATGTCTGATTTTGCCTTCCAACTATAGAGAATCCAATACACCTTACCACTCTCTGAAGGGCTTTGAAATAGACCTGACTGGAATAGTGAGGACAAGAATAAAAGGGCAGACACTAAGACATCTGTACCAAAAATACCAGGATCAGGTGAATCACGTGCCCTTTCACACTCAGCATGTTTATTTTATACATTTGAATCAAGCTAATGGGCTTATTGTATATAACCAAATGGGGAGGCATGTTTACATAGTCTCTATAGGTAATCTCTGTATGGGGGCAGTCTCAGGCTGTGGTCATCTTAGAGGAGGGACAGCACTTGACAGTTTCTGTAAACACAGGTTGGTTTTTCTTAAACACTTGTACTTGGACTAGAGGAAGGCTTTGACAATTCTCTGATTGTGACCCTGGAAGTCTTTGCCATTCCCATGGATCATAGACATCAGGTCTTTAACATGGCGGTGCCCATGTCAACTACACAAATTTTTTCAGTACTTCATCTGCTCCTCAAATACTCACTCAGGACCACCTGTGCTTCCCAAATACCTTTTACCTACTTGATGAAGTGAATTGTCTCGTCTGAAAAGACATCTGCCAGCCTTCACCCCTGGTGCTTCTAGATAAATTCTTATTTGAAAATAAAATATTTATGGATACAATTAATTAGAAACTAGGCCTTACTAGATTATCCTAGATCATACTAGATTGTCATAAACCTAGTATATAAAGTACATATAGGAAGAGAGAGACACATAGAGACACAGGCTTATTACAATGGAGGCAGTAATTGTATTGATGTAGCTATAAGCCAGAAACCTATAATACCAAGGTTTAGCCAGAATTCTAAGGTACAAAGAAAATACAAGGAAGGATGCTTCCTGGAGTCCTCAGAAAAGGCAAGGTCTACATATTTATTTCTGACTTTTAGTCCACATTACTATGAATGAATGTCTTCCTGGTGTTTTAAGACACGAACTTTGTAGCAGTTTTATACTAAAGCCTTAGAAAACTAATAAGTTTGCATTGAAATATTTAAAAGCTCTAGAGTGTTGTGTATAGTATGTATTGGAAACTCTGGTGGTATAGAGTTAGATTTTCATATTACTGTGCATGGTGTTCTACAAAGGGTGACAGCCATATTTTTATTACATAAAATTACCCAACAAGAAATGAGCAGATCTGTGTAAGAAAGTCAGAATTTCAAGTAAAGATATGAAGACTGTGAGGGAAAACATCCTTCTTATTAGTTGTCACAAAAAAGTGGACATCTTTTGCCTGCCAACATAGATATTCATTCCATCATTATCTTGTTCTTAAATTTAAAAATGTTTCTATTAATGTTCCTTTCACTGTGTGTAATTTGTTTTGCTGGATGGAAGTCATAATGATAACCAGATATTCATAAGATCCCTCTATCAAGTTTGCTTGTGTTTTGTTTTGTGTAGACTTAATGAGGCACATAAAGATTTATCAGTCCCTTGGACACTTTTTATTCCTTAGTAAAGGAATTTGAATGTAACGGGTGCTGATGAAGAATGACGGAGCATTTTAGCTTGTGCCTATAAAATTGTTGTTTATTCAGCTCATAACAAATACATTTTAAATTTAATTTCAAGTTTCTCCTTTTCTCTCTGTATGAACCTCTGCTTCTTAATGCTTCTCACGGCCAAAATGCTTTCCTAAATTGGATAGACACACCATTGCTTCTGGGACCGAATTAGCTTCCAAGATGGGCTGCCTGATGCCCACACTGTCAGCACCACCACACTCTGTAGGCCGGTTGCCAGCTTCAAGTGTCCAGAGAGATATCAGGTTCCTAACTGATTTTCTCCCTCTTCTCAACCTAATTATTTGGAGTCCTTCAAGCTTTCCAGAAATATCTGCAATTAGTCAGATGGTATCTAGGGCTTTGTTTAAAATTACAATAGAGAATTTATCAAGACCATTTGGTCTAATTTCCTACATCATCTTTCCAGTGGATTTTTTTCCTCTTCTCTCTGGAGAGTCAGAAATGAAGATCTATTATTGTTATACAATTACAGAGAATAGGAGTAATAATAATGCTTGAAATGATTATTATACTATTAAGAGGGTTGATATGTATAAAAATGATTTCTTTCATGACATACAGATTTTCTTTCTGAGGCTCAAGAAATGAGTGATTGCTAGCCCTTTGCTGCCCTTTGCTGATGGTGGTGAGAGCCATGGCTTAGTAAGCCCAGGGATTTTAAGTTTTTTATCCACCAGAACTGAAATCTACTTTTTATATTTAATTATTGGTACAAAGTTGTTTTGTAGTGTTATTGCAAGAATTAAGGATTACATTGATTAATCAGAGATAAAAATTGAGACATTTCATTTTATTTTCATACTGTAAGTTTTACCTCTATTTCTGGTATTTTCTGTTTTCTTTTGCAAGCCATAAACTCTGAGTCTCAGGTCTCACAGGTGAGTAGAGTATATAGACACATATATATGCTTCATTAAATGTCTCCCTTATTGCAGCATTAAATAGAAAGCTGAAGGTCTACTTGTTTCCCATGCTTAGTGTTATTTCTACTCTCATTTCCTCAGAAGCAGCTACTCTGTAGATCTAATAAGAACCATTCCAGGTTTAGGCGTTAACATACATGTAAATGAAAACTCTTTATTCACTAAAACCTTCTAAAAACGTAACCAGCAAAAGCACTGTGTTCAAACTTTCATAAAACATCTTTTTTCTGTATTACAAAAGGTTAAAAAACCTATGATTGAAAGTGTAGAAAATGCATATTCAAATTACTTTAAGATTCTCCCTCCCCACAGTCAGAGCAGCACACATTAGGAATACAAATGGCAGCAGATTCTGAGCTGGATATGATGAAAGAGAAGCTCTTATACATTGTGAGTGGGAGTGTAAACCAGTGCAACCATGTTATGAATCAGTCTGAAGGTTTCTCATGAAGCTGAAAATGTCACTTACAATATGATAGTTCTATCACTCCTGAGCATACACCCGAAGGGATTTACATCCTACCCTAGAGGTACTTGCACATCCAGTTTTATATTTAAAATGGCCAGGAAATGGTATCAACATAGATGCCTATTAACAGATGAATGTGTAAGTATTATTCAGTTGTAATGAAAAATGAAATTATGAAATTTGCAGGTCAATGGATAGAACAAGGAAAAAATTTATATTATGTGAGGTAACTCAGGTACAGAAAAAGAAACACCATATGTTTTCTCTTATGTATGGATTGTAGCTTTAAATCTCTTGTTTTCTGTGTTTAACTTGATACAGATATAGGAACTTTGCAAGCCAAAATGGGGCTTTTGATGGTGCTCATATCAAAAGATGGGAAATAAATATGTAAAATTAAAATAGAGTGTTAGAATGCTAGAGGTAAGATCTTCTCTGCTAGCAGAGTCCTCTGGAGCAAGCCTGGAGCTGCCCTGAGCAGCCTGCTTGCCCAGGTGGACCTCCATTTTTCTATCACCTCTCTGCCCATCTTCATCTGATCTATGGCTTCTGAACCATACAGACTTGCAGATCCTGAAACATATAGACCCAAAGATCCACAGCCATACAACCCAAGGATACCCATCAGAGGACCACATCAGTATCATCAAGGTTAGTCTACCTCATAATACCTACTACAACAGGAACATCCAGGGACCAAAGCTGTAGTTTTGTCCTCAAAAGAATACAGTCGACAAAAGCCAGAACAATATGACACCTTCACAGACAGCTACCCTACTATAGCAAGCCCTGGATACCCTATCACAATCAAACCACAAGAAAATGACCTTAACTTAAAAAAAAAGAAAAGAAAGAAAAAAGAAAATGACCTTAAATCCAATCTTATAAATGTGATAGAGAACTCTAAAGGGGAAAATGAATAAATTCCTTAAAGAAATACAGAGAAATACAATCAAACACGTAGATGTCTATAATGAAGAAACACATAAAACCTTTAAAGATGTATAGAAAAAGACAAATAAGCAGGTAAAGGAAATAAATTAAACTGTGTATGACCTGAAAGTAGAAATAGAAGCGATATAGAAAATTTAATCTGAGGGAATGCTGGAGATGGAAAACCTAGGTAAGAAAACAGGAACAACAGATGCAAACATCACCAACAGAATATAAGGTGTAGAGGATATAGTAGAGGAAGTTGATAAATCAGTTGAAGAAAATGTTTTATCTAGACATTTATGACAAAAAATATCCAGGAAATCTAGGATAGTAACCCAAGAATAATAGGAATGGAAGAAGGTGAAGAGTCCCAGCTCCAAGGCCTAGAAATTATTTTTCCCCAAAACATACAAGCAAAATTTCCAAATCTAAGCAAAGAGATATACATACAAGAATCTTATAGAACTCATTTATACTGTACTTGAAAAGAAAAGAAGAAAATAAAAACTCCTGCCACATAATAATCAAAATACAACATGTACAGACAAAGAAAGAATATTAAAATCAGCAAGGGAAAAGGCCAGGTAACATACAAAGGCAGAACTATCAGAATTGTATCTGAGTTCTCAACAGAGAATCTAAAAGGTAGAAGAGCCTGGATAGATATCTAGCAACTTCTCAAAAGCCACAGTTGCCAACCTAGATTGCTATACCCTGGAAAGCTCTCAATCACCTTAGATGGAGAAAACAAGCTATTTCAAGACAAAACCAAATTCAAACAATATCTATTCACAAAACTAGCCTTATAGAAAATACTAGAAGTAAAACTTCAACCCAAAGAAGAAAACTACATCCAAGAAAATACAGGAAATAAATAATTTCAGACAAAAAAAAAAACAAAAACAAAAACAAAAAAACAGGAAAGTACACACATGCACACACACATACACATCACTAACATCAAAATAACAGGAAATAACAATCACTGGTCATTAATATCTCACAACATCAGTAGCCTTAATTCCTCAATAAAAAGATACAGGCTAAAAAAATGGATGTGAAAACAGGATCCATCATTCTGCTACATATAATAAACATACTTCAGCAATAAAGATAGACATTACCTTAGAGTAGGGACTGGTAAAAAGTTTTTCAAGAAAAGGGATCCAAGATCTCAATTCTGA
>NW_022196894.1:52400443-52406639 GCF_008632895.1 Mastomys coucha | reverse complement strand
GCTAAAGCTTAAATGGTACATCAACCCCCATACATTAATAGATGGAGACTTCAACACCCTACTCTCAACAATTACAAGATATCCAGATAACAACAAAACAGAGAAATAATGAAATTAATAGACATTATAAACCAAATGGACCTAACAGACATCTATAGAATATTTCATTAAACACAAAAGAATATACATTCTTTCAGCACTTCATGGATCTTCTCCAAAATTGACCATATAGTAGGTAACAAAGCAAGACTCAACAAGGAGAAGAAAATTGAAATAATGACTTGTATCTTATCAGACTACCCTGGATTAAAGCTGGATTCAACAAAAACACCAGACACCCTACACTCTCATGGAAATTGAACAATTATTTACTCAATGATCTCTGAGTTAGGGAAGAAATGTAGCACAAATTAAAGATGATGGCACAACATACCCAAATGTATGGGGCAAAATGAAAGCAGTGCTAAGAAGAAAGCTCATAGCACCGTGTCTCTATAAAGAAGTTAGAAAGTTCTCACACCAGCAATTTAAAAGTATATCTGAAAACTCTAGCAAAAAATAAAGCACACAGAAGAGGAGTAGAAGACAGGAAATAAACAAAATCAGGGCTGAAAATCAGTTAGAATCAAAGAAAACAATACAAAGAAGCAAGAAACTAAGAGATGTTTTTGAGAAAAATCAACAAGATAGACAAATTCTTAGAGAAACTAACCAAAACAGTATCCAAATAGACAAAAATCAGAAATGAAAAGAGACACATAACAACAAATACTGAAGAAATTCAAAGAATCATTATGTCTTACTTCTAAAGCTTGAACTCCACAAAATTGGAAAATCTTAAAAAAAAAAAAGAATCATTTTCTAGAGAGATGCCACTTACCAAAGTTAAATCACGATCAGATAAAGTATTTAAACATCCCAATAACCCAAAAAGAAATAGAAGTATTCATCAGAAGTCCCCCAACCAAAAAAGTGCATAATTCTACCAGAATTTCAAAGAAGAGCCAATACCAATACTCTTCAAACTATGCCCCAAAATAGAAACAGGAGGAACACTGCCAAACTCATTCTATGAAGCCACAGTCACCTTGACACCTAAATCACACAAAGACTCAACAAAGAAAGAGAAACTCAGACCAATTTGACTTATAAACATTGATGTAAAAGTTCTCAATAAAGTACTTGCAAACCAAATTTCATAACACATCTAAAACATCATCCATCATGGTCAAGTAGGTTTCATCCTGGGGATGCAAGGATTGTTCAATATTTGAAATTCCATCTCAAAAATAATAATCCAGAATTGCTCCTGTCAAAAGGAAGTGCAAGGACAAAAAGTGGAGCAGAGACTGAAGGAAAGGCCATCCAACCCCACCTAGGGATCCATCCCATCTGCAGACACCAAACCCAGAGACTGTTGTTGATGTCAAGAACATTTTGCTGACAGGAGCCTGGTATAGCTGTCTTCTGAGAGGCTCTACCAGAGCCTCACCAATACAGGTGTGGATGCTTAGCCAAACACCAGACTGAGTACAGAGACCCCAATGGAGGAGATAGGGCAAGGACTGAAGGAGCTGAAGGGGTTTGCAACTCCTTAGGAAGAACAACAATATCAACCAACCAGACCCCACAAAGCTCCCAGGGACTAAACCACCAGCCAAAGAGTACATATGGAGAGACTCATGGCTCCAACTTTGTATGTAGCAGAGGATTGCTTTACCTGCCGTCAATGGGAGGAGAGGCCCTTGGACCTGTGGAAACTCAACACACAGCATAGGGGAATGCTAGGGCAGTGAGGTGGAAGTAGGAACACCCACATAGAAGCAGGAGGAGAGGGGATGAGATAGGGGATATGCAGAGAGAAAACCAGGAAAGAGGATAACATTTGAAATGTAAATAAATAAAATAACCAATAAAAAAAGAAAAAAAGAAAACCATCAACATAATCTACCATATAAACAAAATGAAAGGAAAAAAAAAAACCACACATGACCATCTCATTAGATGCTGAAAATACCTTTGACAAAATTCAACACCCCTGAATGTTAAAGGTATTAGATCAGGGATACAAGGCCCATACCTAAACATAATCAAAGCAATGCACAGCAAACCAGTAGCCAACATTAGCTAAATGGAGAGAAACATAAAGCAATTCCAATAAAATCAGGGACAAAACAGGGCTGTCCACTCTCTTCCTATCTATTCAATATAGTATTTGAAGCTCTAGTCAGAGCAATAAGTCAACTAAAGGAGATCAATGGAATTCATATTGGAAAAAAAGAAGTCAAAATATCTATATTTGCAGATGATATGAAAGTACATAAAAGTGTCCCCAAAACCTCTACCAGAGAACTCCTACAGCTGGTAAACAGCTCCAGCAAATTATCTGGATACAAAATTAGCTCAAAGAAATCAGTAGCCCTTCTTTATGCAAATGATAAACTGGCTGAGAAAGAAATTAGGGAAATAACACCCTTTACAATAGTCACAAATAATATAAAATATCTTGGTGTAACTCTAACCAAGCAAGTGAAAGAAATATGGAGGAGATGGGGGAGGCTAGACTGAAGGAAGAGGGTGTGGACTACCATATGAAAGTGGAATATCTCATAAAACAATTAAAATATAATTGAAAGGATACGAGAATGTGTTATATAAAAGAATATGGGGGCAAAATACTAAGTGGAGGGGAGAGTAAAAGAAAGGGATGGTATGTGTGTAAAATAAACAAAGGATGCATGTAATTGTTTTATGGAAACCCACTAGACAGAAAGCTAACTCTCTTGTCTCTGTCTCCATCTCTGTATGGTCTCTGTCTGACTCTATCTCTGTCTGTTCCATCCCTGTGTGTGTGTGTGTGTGTGTGTGTGTGTGTGTGTGTGTGTGTGTGTGAGTGTGTGTATGTGCGCGTATGTGTGTGTAGATGGATAGGTCAGAAGACATATTACATGAATTAGTTCTCTTCTCTCTCTATGTAGATTTCAGGGATTGGAGTCAGGTGATCAGGATTAGTGGCAAGTGCTCTTATCTCCTTGAGCTATCTTTCTGACCCATCCATCTTATTTTTGAAACATTCTCTCATGGAACCTGAAGCTTACCACTTTGACTACACTGTTTAGTCAGTGAAACTCTTATCTGTCTATCTGTATCCTTGGCAAGAACTGGAGTTTTAGAGTAGACTGCTTCCATACCCAGCATTTTCAGGTCTTCCTGCCTGAACAATGGGTACTTTACCCACTGAGCCATATCCATAGCCCTTATTTTGTTTTGTTGATATAAGATCTCACATAGCTGCTGTCAACCCCACTATGTATTTAATATTTCATATTTCACTACTCCTGATATTCCTGCTTCCCACTCTCAAGTACAAAGACTAAAGGCATGTGTCATTATATCTCATTGAGGATGGCAATTTTTGGAATATCTGGGCTAAATGGTGAATTCTAGAAAAACTTGGAATATAGAGTTTTTCTTTAAGCACAGAAATCCTTAATGATAGTGTTAGCACAGGGGAGGAACTGTACACTTGCCTTCCAAGAGAACTACTCAATATTCTCTCCTTGTTGATGTTGGTAGCCAAGTTCTCAAGGCTTACCCTTCTCTGTGCTTGTTTGTCATACCATCCCATGTCAGTTTGTTAAAAATGGAATTGCTGACTCCCAGTTTGTGCATTTCTAATTTAAAATCATCCCTAATTACTTATCATATTGGCTAGGCTAACTTATGATTAAATTCAGGTTTTTAGAATTTCATTTCTCAGTTTCCTTGCTGTATTAGTCAGGGTTCTCTAGAGTCACAGAAGTTATGGTAGTCTCTATGTAGTAAAGGAATTTATTGATGGCTTACAGTCTGTAGTCCAACTTCCAACAATCAACTCCCAACAATGGTTGGCAGCAGCTGTGAATGGAAGTCTGAGGATCCAGCAGTTGCTCAGTCCCACAAGGCAAGCAGATGAAACAGAGCAAGCTTTCCTTCTTCTGTATATAGGTCTCCAGCAAAAGGTGTGGCCCAGGTTAAAGGTGTGGTAACACCTTTAACCCCAGGCGACCCTGCTTGAACTCGTAGATCTTCCAGTCTTAATCTGGAAGGCACAGAGGCATGTGAATCTATATGGTCTCCAATGAGCATTACCTACTAAATTAGGGCACATCAGAGGGTCAAATTGTTGACTGAGATTCCACATAAACTAATTACTGTGTTTTAGAACCTAATCTTTGATGAATATTTTAGTTTTATCAACTCCTAGCATAATTCACTGGACTATTTTGATCACTACTATATATACATATGTATATACATATATATGTATATAAGTAATATTATCAGGACAGTGTCTGTCACATAGCAAATATTTAATGAATATTTACTACTGATATTTCTTTTTCTGAAATGTCACAATTGTGTTATACAAATGAAGATTTAATTAAACCAGCTGATATATGAGGGAAGATATTAATGGATGATGTTTGAAAAGCTGTAAGACTTCTCTAACGTACAGGGTGATATTCTGTTCCCTACATTTGATACTAAAGGAAAAACTGCATATCTGGAAAAGAAGGGAGAGATGATATCTTAATCTGTTCTCTATTATTATAACACAGTATGAAAGACTGGATAATTTATAAATAGTAGCAGTTTCTTTAGTTCACATTCATTAAGCTAACTGGGAAGTTTTCCTTTTTCTTTCCTTGGTTGCTTGCTTTTTCTTTCTTCCTTTCTCCCATTCATTTTTTTCTCTGCTATCTGTCTGTCTGTCTGTCTATCTGTCTATCTATCTATCTATCATTTATTCATCTTTCTATATCTATTTTCTATCTGTCTTCTATCCATTTATCTTCTTTATATTCTCTACCATATTTACCTGCCTATATACTTACCTATATCATATATATCAATATCATAATCATATATCACATAGCAATATCATCATATATTATCATAATAAGCATATATAATATATCAATATGTATCAATATTTATATCATCATATATCACATATCACATATCATATATTTTATCATTTATCACATATTTTATATCATCACTCACCAATCATATATTACATATCACAACACATCACATATAACACATCAGACCATCAGACATTACACATCACAGATCATATATCATATACCATATATGGATTTGGGGACACATTTGAATATTTACTTTATAGGGGAAATTCAAATCAGGGATGGAAAAGTAAAACTGAGCTGTGTTCTGCTCATTTTTATCAAAAAAAGGCAAGGTATGATTGATACTCTGGAGTCACAGGATATAACTTATACTTAGTAAAGATTCCTAGAAATATTGTGATCCCTAGACTGTACCATTTCTTAAGTGCTTTCAGTAAAATCATAACAATAATCGTTCTTCAGAGGAAACAGAATTTGTAATAGAAGCAAGGGAGCTCTGAGCATAAAGCAAAGCATATTACTGAGGTTCCATGCAAACTCTATAGTCACCCTTCAGTGAATACTATGATCCCAGATCTGAGCAAAACTGGCATGAGAAGCTAGAATTAGTTATGTTTTCAAGTAACACTTCATGTTCTTTAATAATAATGAAATCCATTGACATTTTATTTAGTCTGCTTTATAAACTGGAAATAATTTATTATAAGACTATAGAATGCCAGTAACATTTCATATACTGATTATTAGGATAAAGGGTCAAGGATAAAGGATTTGATTATTATTTTAAATACTATTACCAGGATAAAGGGTTAAGGAACACATGGCTACTTTCTTGCAATAATTATACTTTTCCCACACTTATCACTTTGTTCCTGGTTTATTTATGTCATGACAGGTAGAACACTTCATGATACTGAACCATTGAGGAAGGAAAATCACCGTCTTCTGGCAGACTTACAACTTTCTATTGGCCCTTTGCTTCTCATTCCAAAAGATTGCCATAGTCTGTTATTGCTGGATTTTTGCATTTCCCTCCCCAAATTTCTATGCTGAGAACCTTATTCCCATTGTCAGCAAGAAAGGAGCTGGACCATGAGAGATCATAGATTGAGATGAGGCCATGAAGATCTTCTCTAATAATCTTTAATGAAACAGCCACAGTCTTAGCTTGTGCACAAACCCTAATTTGGGGTGGGCTTGTACATGTACACATTAATTGTGGGAAGCCCTGCTGTGCTCTCGGAGATTCTCAAACCGAAACTACAAGTTGACAGCTAGTC
>NW_022196894.1:52365251-52394015 GCF_008632895.1 Mastomys coucha | reverse complement strand
ATATATATATATATATATATATATATATATATATATATATATCTTGGAGGGTGGAAGGAATTCTTCTTAAGGTGAAGTTTCATTGGCTGAGGCTGCAAATACCTCATTTGCATGGAGAGGCATTCTGGGAAGTTGAACCTGTAATTTCACAAGGGATTATGTGATATTCCTTAGGAATAGTGGTTGTTAGGCTCCCTAAATCAGGAGAAGAGGTAGCCCCACTAAAAAAGGGTGTCTTTCATTTTGCACTTAGCTCAGAAATGTCCAGATGTGGTAAACTACAACCTTATTAGCCAGGTACAACAATAAAGTAGACTTTCAGTCAGGTACATGATCCAGAATTATATCATAAAATGCTTTGCTTTATGTTTAAAGTTGTGTGTAGAGTGGCAGTATTGGTAAATAAATCTTAACATGCTAGTCTAGTTTGCCATCTACTTTAACTAATTTGTGTGTTTATCTAGTTTGTCTTGCACTCACTACGTTCAGAGAACACAAAACTTATCAACTCTAGTGTGTCTTCCATATCTTATACTTTAATATGGCCACATTAGCGTTCTTTTGTCTCAGACAATGAGACTTCATGTAAACTGATACTGCCTAATATAACTTTGTACAATAGTTTTAATGTCCTTAGATATTTCTGCTGTTCCAAATGATTGAACTCTTGGAATAAGAAAATATGGCTAAAAAGTTAAATTTAAAATTGGATTTAATTCTAATTACTTAATTCTAAACTATTTTCATTTAGATAAAATAAGGTAATAACCACCACATTGCATGTTACATCAAAAGTCAACCACTTGAGAAGGTTTAACAGAAGAAATCTGTTGCCATAAATGAGAAAACTTCAACTTTGGATAATATTGTAACCTATTATTCTTAGAGAAAATTTGTGGATCATGCTTAGACTGCATGCAAATTTGAGAACTCAAATCAGAACACAATGACATAATAAACTGAAAAGACAGTCTCAAAGGGTATTTAAATGTTTTTGCAAGCCATATCAACATGAAGACAAAAAAAAATTAATCCTTTCAAAGGTGAAAGAGCCAAGAATCCACAGGCAGAAAATGGCAACACCAAAGCCAAACAAAATCCTCTTCCTTTCTGCCACTTAAGTGAAGAACAGAAGTAGAACAAAAATGAGCAGAGAAGACTCATGTGTCAGGGGCTCATGGATTCACTGTGTGCAAGGATTTATGTGGAAAGGGGTAGTAACTACCAAAATGCTGACTTGAAAAGGTATGAGCCAGCAGGGACCTACAGCCTAAAACATTAGCGGCACCATAATGCCAAAAATCTCTGGAACTTGCAAATTGAACTAATTACTGGGCTAGTATAACAAGATAAATATTCCAAGTGATTTGCTTACTTTGTTCAGCACTCTGAAGTTATTGTTCTATGCTTCTTGGTTAGGGAGGGAAAAAAAAAAGAAAGAAAGAAATACAAACAAAAACATCCAGGATCTCTTTATATTGTAATTCATGCATGGCAAGTTATGAATGTAAATTCGTTGACAAGAAGATGAAAATGTACCCCAGGGATGCAAATTAAATTACTCATCCCAGAAACCCTCATTTTGTATTATTTTAAAAGGGCCTGCATCTGCCATTGCTATTTAGCACATATTATCATGTTATTTCAGTGGTGATGGTGGGTTCTTTCCTTAGGAGAGAGATCTCCTTTGTCAGGAATGCCTGTGGCATCTCCTTACTCTGTAGGGATTACGTGGTTAGTGTGTTGAGATTTAAATGCTGTTCTTTCAAAGGTGACCATGTCTACATGCCTTTGTGGCTGTTAAAAAGGCAAAGAACGATTTGATCAAGTTGTACTTTATTATGTACATTGTTGAGGTTCTGTTATTGTTTATTTACATTTAAGCACAAACCAAACAGTTTGGCTCCTTATTCATAACCTTGAATCACATGACATGGAATTGCATAAAATTAGTCTCCATAAGTTAAAACCTAATTTTATGTGTGCTTTGATTTCTAGAGAATAAACCATATTCTGGTAAACAGCCATGATGTATGTTCAAAATATGTTTTTAGCTCACCTTGCAGAATGAAATAAGCAACACTAAGAGTCGTGTGCTATGAAGGGAGGAAGGGTAGCAGAATTTCCCATCTGAGGGTAAGCCCCCTGACTATACATTCGTTTTGAGTTTTGGGTTTTAAAACAAATCTTAGTCAGTAAGATGGTTCAAGGGGTAAAGGTTCTTGCTGCCTAACGCTGGTGACCTTAGCTTGACACTGAACTCAAGAAAAGGTGACAGACTCAGCCTTGTCCTCTGACTTGAACACATGTATGCATGGTATGTCCCCTCCACACTCTCACACATATCCTGCATATATAATAATGAAGTAAAATGTTAAAACTAATCTTTCCTTCTTCAAAACAGAGAAATGTGGGGATAGAAATGAAAACACAGCTGGGCATTTATTTGCATTCCTAGCCTACTTTATAATTCTAACACTAGGGCTCTGAGATAGAAGGATCAAGATTTTAAATCCAGTTTGGGCATCCATAACAAGAGCCTGCCTCAAAACTTCAAAACACACACACACACACACACACACACACACACACACACACACACACACACACACATTTAATAGAGAAAACCACAAAACAGAGAATAATGGCTAGTTGTTAAAAAATAGTTGTGATGAATTACTTTCAATTTTAAAAATATCTTTAGGTTTATTTTAAATCTTTCTGATCATTTATATTTTTAGTTCTCCTTGTTTCCTTTGGTGGCACTAAAGACCTGGCATGTTTCCAACTACTTTATAATCTTTAGAAATGTAATTTTTACCGACTATATGCTTGTCAACAAAATCTAACATGACTGCATGATTAACTCAAAGATTTAAGGATTTATGTAGCTTAAGATTTAATGTTCAAATTTTCCCAATTGTAGTCCAAGAAAACAAGATGAATTTAAATGGGCAGAATTTTCTTCTCTTGTACAAGCTAGGTGTTTCAACTCTTTCAAATGGAAGCTTGAATGCATTTTAAGAAACTGTTAAATTCTCAGATTCTTACTCATTTTAGACTTCTGGGTTCACAGTTACAGACAAGAAGTCTTAATTGTCCCAGAAGCACTTAAAAAAGTTGAGTGTCAGAATGTCAAAGACATCACTCCTGAGGGACAGAGGGACAAGAAGTTGTCTCATCACCTTGAGAGTAAAGCAGATATTCAAAGAGGGACTGCTGGTTTCATGGATTCTGAGAGAACCCTCATCCTCCTTCCTTTTAGACAACATTCAAGAGAATTGTACATGTTTCAAATAATCTAAGCAGGCTATGCATCTAAGGAAAATGTTATCCTGGCAAGGATAATGACCAAAGAAGGAAGGAATTTAAACACACAAGCATAAGATGATCAGATAGGTTGAAACTGTGGAAGAAATAAAGAGAAAATTTGAGTATATTTAATAAGGAAGCTGCTGTTTTATTGTTAATTAAAATATAACTACAACATTTCTTCCTTTTCCTTTCTTCTCTTTAACCTCTTCTGTTTACCTCTTATTATCAAACTCATAGCTTCATGTTCAAGTAATATATATGTGTATTATATGTGTTATAATATATATATGTATATATACATATGTGTGCATAACATATATGTATATACAATACATTCACATACACACATAGACAGGTATAAGTACAATCTATTGAGTCTTCTTAGTGTTGTTCATCTTCAGAACTGACCAAGTGGTATTGTTTAACCAATCAGGCATCTTCTCCTTGGAGTCAACTAATTCCTTTTCTCTCAAAACTCATTAGTTGCCTGTAGTTTTGTGTTTAGGGTTGGAGACTTGTGAGGTTCCCCCTTCCACATTAGCATGTTTATCAGTGCAGTCATTATTTGGGTCTTGGTTAGACAGCCATATTGGTGTGGTACCATGGGTGTACTATCTGCCATTTCTGGGGTGTACAATCTCACAACAAATTTCCTGATACTTGGACTTATCAATCTTTTTCTTCTGCAATGTTGTCCAAGCCTTAGGTGAAGGAGTTGTATTATATGTATCAGCTGTGGCAGGTGCCCTATGTCACATGTTCTCTGTGCTTTAACCAGTTGTAGTTTTCTGTGATGGTCTCTATCTGCTGTGAATGGAAGCTTCTTTAACAAGAGGGGAGAGCTACACTTAACTGTGGGTGTCAGGATATGTATTTAGCATGCAGTTAGGAATTATGAAGGAAGGCATTATGTAAAACATTTTTGATAGTTTTTGTTAAGACTGTGAAAGTAAGTTCACATTACTAAGAAGACAGCAAATCAGTCAATAATTAGTGATAGGGGTTGCATATTTGAGACAGAAGTGTGGAAGGAAATGAGACAGACATAGCTACACTACAAGAAGCAGGCTCCATAAACATTCTCTTGATAGATGAGGCATTTGTTAGTTTACTACTGCTTCTGTAACACATAATCACAAATAATGTGATGTCCTATAAATAATTAGACCACAAATAAATAGAAGTTCTATAGATCAGATTCTTTAAGCAGCAAAAACTAACATTTGTTAGGACTGATTTCCTATATGTAGGCATGGGGAAGGAACCATTTCCATACCTTTTACTGTATTCCTGGTCTTAGGACTCGTTTCCTTTCCTGAAAAGCCATGGCAAAATAAACTTATTGTCTCATGGCCCTTAATATTAAACACATTATAAAGTCTTTTTTTTTCAATCCAAGGTAACATTTTTTAGTTCTGAAGTAGGATGTGAAGATGCCTAGGACATCTTTGTTCTGTCTGCTACAATATCTAAACCTGTGTATAAACTGAGGCAGAAGGGCTCAGTGAAGACAGAAACGTTGAGTTATTGAAAGAGGACATTCAAGTAGAAGAACATGTAGCTGCAGCATAAGGAACAAGACAACTTGGCTTAGGAGAGACACATCATCTTTCCTGTAATGGTAGGAAAAAAAGAAGTTTAAGCAGAGAGTTAGGCTTATTGAGGTACTGAAATGGAGGATGAAAGTAAAAGCTGGAGCCAGAGTACTTTATCACTGAAAGAGACAACGAGGATGAAGGGATGTGGAAGGGAAATTCCACATGACAATCAGTGATAATAATAGTTGGGGATCTTAGGCAAAATTTGAAAGCCTGCCATTGATGATTTTTGTAATACTTAAGATCATGGTAATGCCCAATAAGGTAAATATATAACAGGTCAGATCTTCACGATTCCAACACGTGTTCAGCCTAAGGAAAGCAAAAGTTAGAAGAGACAAAGGGATGAGAACCAGTTTGAAGGGATCTTATGAATGGCCAAGGAAGCTAGATGTGGATAATCAGGGACATGACCTCTGCCATGCCCTTGAACACTATGAGTTAAGAGAACTAGAGATGCAATTATGTAACCAAAGCTCTATTTTTATTACATTTTATATTTTCTATCTATCATCTCCAGGGTTGTACACACACAAATACACACACACACACACACACACACTTGAGTATTTTTAATTACTATCCATGCTATTTAATTAATTTACATCTTAGTATTGTTATTGAATTTATATCTCATAATTTGCAGTTTGCAGGATTATAAGACACAAAACACTGGTTGTAGTATCTAGCATATAGGAGCTATTTAATCAGCTCTCCTATTTTTTTACAGCAAAACAAGTGGAAAAACTCTCAAAATCTTTTAATGTACATTTGAAAAATTTACCTGACCAAAATGTTAACTAGTTCCATTCAATAAATGATACATTTGAGATATTTCCTTTGGGTTCCACAGTAAATTGGCAAAGTAATGATTTTACATTTGGTTCTTTTCTTAATGCCTAATGGAAGTAAAATAACTTCTAGATTATTTCAAATGCACTGAAAACATAAATAGCAGTAGTTTGCCAGCTGCAAAATTGAGGCTGAAGGTACTTAAATGGCCCGTAGGATGTTGAATGTCCATAATCACAGAACATTCAGTGCAGTCTCTTGGCTGAAAACATGAGTTAATGTTTTAAAGTAAGAGGAGCCAGAATAGCATCTCTACTTTTAAATAGTTTGTTAAATTGTCGTGTGGCGTTTACCATAAGCCCACATGTCACATGGCATACCAGGGTAGGACTCTTCGGCTATTCTTCCCAATTACTGTAACCTTAAGAAGGAAAAATAAAGATACATAACTTATTTTCAATTAAATTAAACTAAATTAATAATAAAAATATGTATCTCAAATACCTACTGGATCTTGACTATCATTTGAGTCAGTGAGAATATTAGTAATTTGTAGTACTTCCTATTTTCTTTCTTCATAAAGTTAGATTCTCACTCTTACAGCAGGAAACCATGCAAAACAATATTTTATTGGGAACACTTGTTGGCCTCTCTGCACTTTGGGACCCTGGTTTCCTGAGGATTTCCACATTTCCCTCCAAGTCTTTTGCCTCTGAATTGGTTGCTTAGTGTTTCACACCTAAATATCTTGACCATGCTACCAATGCAGAAGACTACCTTGGTTGATATCTATGAAGCCTCTGAGTTTGTCAGCAAGGCTTCCTGTATCCTATTCTTTGCTTTCTTCTTTCCTTTCCCATCCCCATGCACTGTCCTGACACTATCTTTAAAGGATTTTGTGTATGACTACATTTTTAACTAATTATCACAAATATGTCTCAAATAGACCTTTTCAGCCCATATCTTTTTTTCTAGCCTTTGCTAGCTGTATCTATCATATTTCTACTTCTCTTTACTATATCTAGAAGAAAACTTAAAACTCTTGAGTTAAACTGTTTCAATTATTTACTTTCCTGTCCTCCTCATGGATCTCTATGTTGGAAGCCAAAACTTGGTTATACTTGTTCTAGCACACCCAACACCTTACAATATGTTAAGGAAAGTAGCAGGTTTTAGAAACAGATATATTTCATAATCACATTGTCTGTGAATAGAGTGTATCTAATCTTTCTTTAGAATGGTTAAATTAACCAGGAACAAAACTTTCTCAGAATTCTTACCAGAGAATGGACATAAGAATATTATATGTGATAAGTGTTGAAGAAAGAGTTAGATTACTTGTTTAATTTAAAATATATTTGCAGTATTAAAACATGAGAAATCAGTTAGTTTAATAGCATATAGTAGTAGCTTCTCAGAAAGTATGGATTATCTTGGTAGGTAGGAAAGAAAACAAGCTGAATAGAATTAATCACTGTCCAAAACAGAGGTCACCAAATGAGCTGATGTGACTTGATTTGTTGGCCGATCAAATATAATGCTTTGTGCATGGTGTGAAATGTGAGAGAACCTTCAAAAAATTGGAGAGAGTAGGGAGTGATTTCAACATCAAGAGTTTGCTTTTGGGAGGGATTCATGTAATTGTCAAGAGACTTTGTATTAGTTCTTCTGATAGTGGAATACTGTAAAGCAGCAAACTCGGCCTCTCTCTGCTTTCTAGATCCCGTCTCGTCTAATATGTCTCACTATTACTGCTGCCATGATGCCAAACCACTAAACCTTCATTAGAAAGTAAACAGATGGATACATTTGATCTCAAACTTTCATTCACTCAAGTTGTATATATTTTCTTTATGAAAAATCTACTCTGGTATTTTGTTGTAGCAACAGAAAATAATGTAGTATATAGTACATGGCTTGGTTTTCTATGTTTACCTTTTAAAAGATTGTTAGAAAGAAAGGTTGTAAAATATATGGAGAAAACAGACACATGAATATAGAGAATGAGAGATAGAATAAGGAAGAGAAACTTCAGGGCAAGAGATGAGGAGAGAGGCAGAATTAACTTTTTCTGTTGCTTGAGATTATTGTACACTAAGATAATTGCTCAATTTTCTCTATGACAACATTCTCTTATCTGAGCACAGATTCCCACTTTCCCACTGTGCTTATTAGATTTTTTTTTTGTCAACTTGACACAAAATAGAATCACCAGAATGTGGGGACTTATCCTCAATTGAGGAATTATCTTCATACAGTTGCCTTTAGGCAAGTCTGGGGGGGGTGGGATTGGTTGATGTTGGGGGACCTAGTCCACAGTGGCTTACACCACCAATAAGCAAGTAGTGGCCCTGAGTTATATAAGGTGAGCAAGCCATGGAAAGCATGCCATCAATTAGCACCACTATGTTTGTATACTCCGATTTAGCTCTGGTTTCCAGGTTTCTGCCTGCAGTTCCTGCCTTGGTTTTCCTAGATGATAGACTAAAACTTATAGACTATAGGCTACAATAAACCCTTTTCTCCTCAATATGCTTTATTGCTCATGGTATTTATCACATCAGAAAAAAGAAAACTAGGACACTCATCATACTGTGTACTTACATGCTGATCTACAAAATAGTAATTGGAGTCTATGGCAGAGGTCATGGAAATGAGGGACAGCAGGGACAGTGTCTGTGGCATATCCTGCTATAGTTTAACTTCTTCCTATTAGATTTGTTTCTGTAATTATAATTGTTCTTTGGTCTCTAAAATACGAAAGTAGACAGATAAGATGTTTTTGGTGACAACATATAGGAGTTTTTGAACAAGTATGGACAATCTGTTCTTGCTTTTTCCCTTCAGCATTAATGTTATCCTGGATGCAGGGGACATCTGCATTATTGTTTGCTTGGCTGCAAGTTTGAACATGATAATTGCATGATAGAAAAGTTGTTCCAAATGAATATGCTCCTCTGTTTTTAGAATTAAGACAAAGATTCTAAAATATTTCATTTAAAACTGAACTAAAATTGAATGTAAGCTTTAGGCTAAGAATATTCAGGGCAAGTGTGTGATGTCTACATCAACAGTAAATGTAGCTCACAGAATTGAAATAATGGTGAAATTGAAACTGATTGCTAAAAGCTTTGTTATAGAGAAGTTACACAGAATGATTTCTTGTGGACTTAGGAAAAGGAAAGTGAGAAATGTCAGCTGAGAGCAAGACCATCTCACTAGAGTCAAAGAAGATAATGAGATTAAGCAAGGTGTGAATCAGCTGTGTGAGATTCCCAAGGTAAAACTCAATCATTACCTTTGAGAATATGGGCAATACTATTTTTGAATGGTACTTATTTATCTTCAGTACAGATGGACTTTTGCTCGTGCTACAATGGCTACCACAGTTCCATTGCAATTTCATCATCCAAGATTTCTTTGGAACAGATTGTTCACACTCAATAGCCAATCACATAGAAATGATAGTTGAAGTTCCTCTTTGTTGAAATCAATGTAGTCTAAGTGACTAAGTTGGGCCCGTTGGCTTAATAAAAGATTTTAGCACTTTAAGTGTTAAATAATTTATAAGATTCTAGCAAATAACATCCTTTCCCAAGGTAATGCCCAACATGAGAGGAGATATACTGTGAACACATTGCCAAGAGAAACAGCAAGTATTTGGGGAACACCACTCAGGAGGTAGCCTGGTCAGGAATTAGAAAAGTAGACTAGAGGTTAACCCATGTAATTGTAAAATCCAAATAAAATAACCATAATCTGAGCCTTATTTGTTTGTATGCTATTCAGGCATAAGCTTATATCAGGTCAGCTACAGCTCTTCCTGGAGTGCCAGGAATGGTGTGGTTTTACAATCTGGTGATCCTTTGCTGTCTGATGAGAGAGGATTTGCCCATGTCTCCCAGAATTTACTTATCAAAGATAATATACTTTCCTTTTAAACAATGTCCTTTTCCCCTAAAATCTTGAGCATTACCTTTAGGCCATAAAACCCATCCTTATGAGTGATGTCATTTGTGTTTTATAGCAGTCTAAGTGACCTCAGGGCCAGGCCAATCCTGACTCCCACAGGCATTATGTTTATCTCAGTCATCCTTTGTAGACCCTTATCTTGAACATTGTTTCTAAGTCAAGAATCCATGTTATGGATGAAGCCATGTGTCCTTTCCCTAAGAACTTCAATGTAAACATGTCTTAAGCTTTGTTGTACCTCAGTAAGGCTGAGTTAATTATTATCTGAATACTTATTTTCAAAATTGTGCTGTGCTTAAGTATGGCTACACTAAAATGATTTGGGCCAGACTCTAGAAGCCTTGGTCTAGTGCCAGGTGCAATAAAATTGGACTGAGTGAAGTTTCATTCTTACCTCACCATGATTGCTTTACCTTGCCTGCTGTAGAGCCTGCAGGTGAATCACCATACCTTATTGAACATGTTCAGGCATACATATCCTTAAATACTAAATTCCTTCATCAAAATAATTGAAATTCATCATCTTTTCTACACTAAAACTATTTTGTGAGTGAAATCAATAATTTTCAGGGGTAGGGAGAAAGAGTGTTGTGAGATAAGATATAGATAAGGCAATAAAGAAAAATATTTACTGTCTGGTGCCATGTGTGGAATACCTCCTATATTGTAGACCAGAGGTATCCTAGAGAACCCTCCAAACAATATAACTTGTTGACATTTGTCTTGATTTCCCACTAGAACTTTTTGTTAATATTCTGTTAAAGATACTGAGAAGGCCAGGCTGATTCAATGACAAGCTTCAAATTGACAGTTTTAGAGACAAGGCCTAAATCTCTGTTTGGAAGAACTGGGAAAGTCTAGGCAAGTCCAGGCCTCAGAAACTGCCCTACCACCTTGCCTGGGGCAAGGACAGTAGGTCAACAGCAGTTTCCAGACTTCCTCCACAACAATTTCTAGCCCTCACTCCCTAGAGATGGAGCAAGATTAAGGTCACCTACCACAAAATCCCCTAATGTGCTATAAATCAGGCCTGTGAGCTCACTTGGTTGTGTCTCTATGTTGGTAGTGGGAAACCCCAGCATGCTGAACTTCTGCAGAGTAAAACACTCTTTGTGTTAACATACTATTTGAGTCTGGGGTATAACTCTTCTACAAATCATGGACACTTACAATACGACATACATTGTTCAAAGACATAAAGAAATCAAGTTGTTATATGATGACAATGCTTCTTTGTATCAGTGAGTTTTTAGCTACATTGCTTTATGTTCCCTGCTGTCACACTTCCAGCTACCCAATCAGGGAATCTTTGGATTCTCAAATGAAAGACATACACATATTAGCTTATTTTTAATAAACTATCTAGCTCAATGACTGGGCACTTTTAATCCTCTGCCTGCTACCCTAGGCCCAATTGAGGAAGTGACTTGTGGTCACTTACCAGAAATCTTACATGGCTGGTTGGCTTTATTTCCTGCAGTTCCTACATCCATTCATATCCCACCTCTTCATGGCAATTTCTATTTCTCCTCCCTCCTGTGTCCTAGCCTGCATAACTCTAAGGGCCCAGGCCCTTAGAGTTGCCCAACCATTGGCTGCTGGCATCTTTATTGAGAGAACAAAAACCAACTGGGAACAAGGACTTTTAGCTTTTCGAATTCCTGATTGAATCAAAGCATTAGAACCAATTTCTAACACTTTCTCCCTGGTTTCTATCTTTCACAGCACTGGGATGTGCAATGCAGGTTGACAGATAATAAAGCCACCCCTGGCTGGTCAACTTCTAGGCTTTCTAAGGTAAAATGGGTCAGTGTTTTTTCAATGTGTGACTCTTGGTAGGTAAGTTGACAATGCTCCAGTAGATCTCCCCACACTCAGGAGTCTATGGGTAGAACAAATTAGATTTGATGAGTTATTAAAATAAAATAGAAAAGAAAGTTGTGGGTTGAGAATTGTAAGGTTGGTTTTGGGAACAGTGGGGAGTGAATATGATCAAAATACATTGGATGAAGTTCTGAAAGAATTAATAAAATAATAAACATTATAAAAGAGAGCATTGGATGCTCACAGCCAACCATTGGACTAAGCACAGGGTCCCTAATGGAGGAGCTAGAGAAAGAACCAAAGGAGCTGAAGGGGTTTGCAATCCCATAGAAGGAACAACAATATGAACTAACCAGAACCCCCGGAGCTCCCAGGGACTAAACAACCAACCAAAGAGTATATGTGGAGGGACCCATGGCTCCAGCCACATAGGTAGCAGAGGATGGCTTTGTTGGACATCAATGGGATCAGATGCCTTTGGTCTTGTGAAGGATCAATGCCCAAGTGTAGGGAATGCAAGGACAGGGAAGCAGAGTGGGTGGGTTGGTGAGCAGGGGGTGGGGGAATGGGATAGGGGTTTTCAGAAGGGAAACAAGGAACGGGGATAAAATTTGAAATGTAAATAAAGAAATATCTAATAAAAAAAGAAAAAGGAACAAAAAAGAGATCATTTATCAAAATAATCTGGTTTTACTATTAAGTCAGACAAAATTTGACTAAAAGAAGTTCTAAGACATTTCAGCTACTCATTTAGGCTATTTCTAGAAATTTAACTCACAAAATCATTGTATATATCTTGAAAGGCCAGTGGATAAGATTTTCCAAGATAACAGGTAGGATACTGTCAAGAGGTCCTACCAGATATCTGACTTAGATATCTTGCAAATTTAACTTAAATATATTCATTACTTTTAGAACATAGAAAGAGATAGTTTTAATAATGACACGTAATAAAATAAATCAGTGCAATTCCGAGAAAAAAATGAAAATAAGTAGCCATAAACTAAACCAATTGCCTCTTAATCTTCATCCATGTTGTTTAATTCAGTAACTAACCACTTATGTAAAATACTATGCAATTACTGATGCCCATTATGTTTTCTAAAGACATTTTCAAATGTCAATAGATTTGAGAGTGATATAAGCATCCTAAAGAGAACAAGGGCACATTACCAGTATGATATATACATCAAAATAACCTTGAGTGCACTATAAGGCCATCATTTAAAAGACTGCACTGGTTGCTCACACCTTTAATCACACAATTGGGAGACAGAGGCAGGAGGTTTGCTGTCAGTTTGGGGCTAGCCTGCCCTACATAGAGAGTTCTGGGACAGCCTGTGCTACAAAATGATACTCTAATCCAACAACCAATCAACCAACTAACCAACCAACCAACCAAACAAACAAACAAACAAAGAACAAAATCTATGTGCTTGTGCTGAATGCTTGTTATTTTCTTTTACTTTTTTCCTCCCTGTGATCTTTTCTTCTTAAACAGTATCATTTTATTTCATTCCTAACTGCTTCCTGCCTGTAAGAAGAAAAAAAAACTGGAATTGGCTTACAGATTTATCAAGCTATTTATGATTGTACTAGAGGAATAATTTTTATTCAGCTTGCATCATTGAATTTTATGCCAAGAGAGCTTAGATTCAACCCCAAAGCTTGCAAGACTGCAAAAAATTAGCTCTTACTGTTCATTCTCTTTATTTGTTTACTTATCTATCTTGGTGAAGTTCAAATAGCTTGATTTTGTTCTTATGCACTTGGAAAATAAGGTCATGATTTTGAAAACTGATTTTGAAACTTTTAAACATCTTTTCAGGCTGATTAGATTATACCTTGGATTTTGAGTAGGTTTCCTGTACAACTTGTCCAGAGACAGAATTTAGACTATTTCTGTATGCAACTATACTGCAGAGATCACTAGTCATAGAGATTTTCCATGGGCATTATGGTATTCGCCTTCATGGTTGTTATACTCACTTGTTCCTTGGGTTTCATTTGCTGCTTTGTTGTTTTTGGTTTTTGTTTTTCGTATTAGGACCTGGTGTTGCTATGTTGCTTATTCCTGACTTTAGACTCTTAAACTCAGTCTTTTTTTTTTCACTCATTTTCCTTAATAAAAATATGTGCCTATTTAATAAAAAAGATATGTACCTACTTTATCAAAAGGTAAAATAGAAAAAAGTGTTTCCCATGAATTTGGGGAAAGAGAAGGATGTAGTTTTACTGAATCCCATAATTCTAAACTTTTATCTACTCTTACCATTACCCAATATACCAATATCCAGTTTTATTCAACTTCAAATGTAAGAGAAGATAGAAATCATATGTGATCTGATCTACCTAAGAATATGAACAGCAAGCATGATGTATTCCCTGAAGGGTGGACACATTCAGAAAGTGGTGAGTGGAACTACAGGCTGCTTCTCTTCTGGGCTGACAGGTTTACAAGATGGTTTTAAACTGTTTAAGATCCAATAAAAGGATGTTCATTTCTCCACTTTTATTATAGCTTCAATCTGATCCCTATAGTACAAGATCATTCATTTTGTTTTATTTTGGTAGGGTAAGAATATGTAAAGTTTAAGTTCACTTGAAATACTCATTTTAAAATTTTAATCTTTACAAATTTATGGTTTTAGTTGTTACACTTTTTCTTTCTTTTTTTTTTAAACATTTTTTTTTATGGGAGAAGATACCTTAGTGGTTGTGTCAACTGTAAGCCTTATGGACATTGCTCTCATTTTTCTGGCTTCCAAGACAGGAAATATTTGATTCCTTTTCCTAACAAACTGGATGTTCTTGCTCATATGATGAGCATTCACTCTGCCAGTGAGCATGCCATATGTTTAGACACATGGTTTTATTTTTATGATCTTTAAAACTTAATTTATTTTATGTAGCCTGTGGCTGAGATAATCATTTATAGGCTTGAGTACCAAGATTGGTGTCAGGATTGAAAGGGCTTTCTGCTCTGGGCTAGAATGAAAGCAATGCTTCACTTCGAGGTATAAATTCAGCAAAACAAATATATTACTATCAATAGGAAATTTCTGAGCAAGTTCATTTTTTATTAGGACTTTGTGGTTATGTGAACTGTTTCACAGTATAGATGCAAGAAAAAGGTTACCCATAAACTGATTTAGAGAGAACATTAGGTTAGATTATATACATCTATCCTATGCATTATTAGTCCTTGACATTTTAAAAAAATGTTTATTGTGGATAGAGGAGAAAAGATTTTTTTCCTTTATTTCTAAATTGTTCATTTCTATGTTAGATTGTTTTCAGAACAAATAAAGGAACTAGAAAACATAGGGGAAATGATTAAAGTAAATTACAACACATACTCTATAGTGATGTCCACTAATGTATACAACTTAAAAGTTTGGACACATGAAAACAGCCTTTACACCATCATTGCAATCAAATTAATGGCTATATCATATACCTACCAAGATACAAAAGTTTTCTGGAACATTTTGTTTTGATTTTTCTTTAATAAGAAAGGAGTATAAAATCTACCTTCTGACATTTTGAACTGCCTGGTACTGAACAAACACTTTAGAACACATTGTCAAGCAAGCATAATACTCATTGAACAACTTTCCATTTTGTACCCTTTGTACACTATAGACCACTATTTCTTTCTTTTCCCCTCTGCAATGAGCTTAATTGCTCTAGAACTTTATGTAAATGGAACCACACAGTATTTGTCTTCTGTCACTGGACTATTCCACTGATCATAATGCTTTCTAAATTGTCTACTGCTTTTTGGAAAGAGGTGCATGCAAACTCTATCTAGGTGTCTTGAAAAAGCGCTTCTTTACCCTTTGAGTATCATAAAACCAGAAATGAGGATAAACATCACTCTTCTGGTCCTTGATTCTTTACCAGTATACTTTGAGACAACCTTCTATTTCAGCTAAATGTTCTGGAGATAAAATAATGACCAGTATATAATTCTTCCCTTCAGTACCCCAGTGAGACTTGGTTTGACAAATACCATGTAATGCTCAAAATACCTCATTGTGATTAGTGAGATATTGTGTAAGAAGTAAAAAGGAAACATACTTAAACAGTGCTTAATGCAATTATTTGAGTTTTCATTACATCTAGAGCAAAGTTTCATTGTATTCTGTGAGTAAATCTTTAAAACTTGATAGTAAAAGAGAAATAGTACCTGAACACATGAGCTGCTATGTTTCTCACAATATTGTATAGTTTGTTTATTTATTTATTTATTTATTTATTTATTTATTTATTTATTTATTAAAAGATTTAGACACCGTAGCTGTCTTCAGACACTCCAGAAGAGGGCGTCAGATCTTGTTACAGATGGTTATAAGCCCCCATGTGGTTGCTGGGATTTGAACTCAGGACCTTCAGAAGAGCAGTCAGTGCTCTTAATCACTGAGCCATCTCTCCAGCCCTAGAGTTTATTTTTTTATTTGTACAAAATAGAAAAAAGAGGTTCAAATTTTGCAAAGCCTATGAAGATTTCTAGTTGATCTATTTAAACACATTCTCATTTTGATCTTAAAATTATTTGGATGAATTAATTGTCTAAGGAAGGATATTCCATTCATGTTTATAAGTATTCTAAAGACTCTTATCAGTTATGATTAATAATACCAATATTAATATAATTATGATTTGCTGTTTCAGAGAGTCTTGCTATAAACTGAAAGCCATACTGCCCTAGAACTAGCTATGTAGTTATGGCTAGCTTCAAAGTCATGATTCTCATGGTTCAATCTATTTAGAAAAAGTATAACAGGCATACCCTGCTATATAAAGCTCAGATTAGTCTCAATTAATTAATAAGTATTAACTAGGAGGCATGGTTCACATGCCTATGCAAGATGGTTGTTCATTTCAAAAAAATCAGAGAATTAATTTATTGGTTTCACATTTCTCTAAGCCTCCTTGCCCCCAAAGCTGTTGTTATTACTCTAATATTAAATGTTCACCATTCCTTAAGGATTAGATAGGCATTAGGAACTGATATTTATCACTTTTCTATTTTTGTCACCATGAATATATTCACTTGAAATATTCACCATGAATATATACTTTTATAAAGCCTGTACCTCTATTTTGTTAATGGCTATAAACTGACTGAAGTGATGTTTATGGCTCTATATCAGTAGTTCTCAACCTGTGGATAATGACCCCTTTGGAGGTTGAATGACCCTTTCACAAGGACTTTCTAAGACCATAAACATAGATATTTACATTGCAGCTCATAACTAGCAAAATTGCTGTTATGATGTAGCAATGAAAATAAATTTATGGTTAGGGGTCACTACAACATGAAGAACTATATTCAAGGGTCATAGCATTAGGAAGGTTGAGAAGCACTGATATCTATATCTACTTCTACATCTATATCTACATCTATATCTATCTATTTATTTATGTTGATCTTGGAAAGTTATTCAGTAATGGAGCTGTTAGGGACAAGGCTTTGATGTACATTCAAGCTTCCACAGGAGTAAATTTATAAGCCTCATTCTTATTCTTCTTTCTTTAAAACGTTTCCTAGATATCCCATGTCATTTTTTTTTGGTTACTAGACAAATGTCTATTATAAATTTATCGATTGGAATTGGATTTGTTCAGAAACAATCCTGATTCCTAACAAATTTCTAAGAAAAAGATACTACTGATTCTGAAACAGACTCAATTACATTTGATAGGCATTTCATTGCTTTTAACAGGTTGGTAAAAGACAAAGCTATAAAACAAATTACCTCATTTGATTACTTTGATGTTCTTGCATGAACAATTTATCTAGAAGTTATTTTGCTCACAAATAGACATTCTGTGACTATACCACTGAGAGATTATTATGCCTTAGGGGGTTTTATAAATAATTATGTCATACTTTAAAAAATGAAAATAATTTGATTTCTATTTGTTGTAGTAGAATCTTGGACACTTGACTTTTAATTTCCATCATTTGGGCTGTATTTAATATCCTGCTCCACGGATAGTCCTTACCAACACGACTAAAGAAACAACTTATTGTTAGATACCTTGACTTCTACAAAATGAGTTTACCTTATGACTCTACTTGGCAAGGATAATATTTGCACTCATTTAGTGATAACCTACAGATGCCTCTCAGACTTCTCTGGCAAAGAATACAATCTCAAGTTCTAAAACTCCCTTTTCAAAGTAGAAGGTAAGAAAATGGATAGGAGATGCAAGCAACCCTAGTTAAACGCAGCGAGCCTCCCAGAAGCAAGGCATGAAAGTAGGAGGGGTCCTGTTGGGAAGGGGCCTTTCAGTGGGAGATGGGAGAGGGCAGGAGAGAGTAATCAGGGTGAACATGACTAAAATTTGTTATGAACAGTTTTGAAATGGAAAAGAGAAAAATTGTCAAGCAGTCCATCTCCTTTCACCATATTTACAAATACCATCCCCAGAAGACCCTTGAGGAGTAGGAAGCAGATAATTAGCTCCCTTTGCAAAATCCCTTCATCCGATTTGACTGTTTGAAGCAAGCACTGGTATGATGCCCTCAGCCTTTTCTGAGCAGTGAACTTGTCATGACTTTTCCATCTGAAGCCCCAGAAGCAGTTATATTCAATCTTACAACCAAGATGCTATAGTTCCTCTAAATAATTGGTTTATCTATTTTAAAAATATGAGTTACAAAAAAGTGATAATTGTATCCTTTGCAAAAAGACTGCTTTTTCCTTTTCTCTCAAAGAGTACATGTCTTACTATGAGCAGAGTGCAGCCACAAGGTCTCGCTAGGGTTTTAGTGGAAAACTGCCTTGATATAGTATTAGGCAATTAAGACTTTCCTTTACTGAGACAGAAGTCAGAGCAGGTCCTGGGATGTGAATGTTTTCAAATTTCCCATATGGAAACTTAATCAGTGTTGTGATTAGTCTAAGAGAGGGTGCCTTAGCAGGTAATGAGGCCAAGAGAGCGGTGCCAGTGTGGATAGAGTTAGTGACCAAAAGGGCATAAAGAGGTAAGCTCATTACCTTTATTATGTTATGACCCTTCTATGATGTAAAGACACAGTATTCATCCTCTCCAGAGGATACAGCTACCAAATACAATATACTACAGAAACTTGCCCTCATTAAATACCAACCCTGCCAGAACTCTGATCTTGAGCTTACTTGGCTTTGCTAGAATTGCCAAAAATCAATTTTTTAATAGTTACTAACTACCCAGGTTATAGTATTCCATCCCAACAGCACAAGTGTAAAAATAGCTTTTATTCAGCTGATGCAATTCAATTGTCATTTTACTGCTTACTGCTGAAGAAGCTCACCCTTTCTAGTTTTACTTGAACTCTGGCTGGTTCAGCTTAGCTTTTCTGACTTAAACTCTGTTCCAAGCTGACTGATTCCAACTGGGCTTCTGACTGAATTGCTCTGCTTGACGTCAAATTAACTCTGGCAATTTCTTCTAATCTTCTGACTCCTTCTTATTCTCTGGCTTGAATCACCTCTGCTGCATGAGCTGAACAGAACTGAACTCAACTGCACTGTACTGTCTTCTGCACTGACTGACTGAACTGAACTCTGAACAGAACTGACTGAATAGAACTCAGAGGTCTGCACGCTTCTGTCTCCAGAGTCCTGGGCTTAAAGGCACATATCACCATGCCTGGACCTAAGCTTTTCTTTACCTGAAACTTGCTTTATACCAGGCTCGGTCTGAACTGAGAGATTTGCTTGCCTCTGTCTCCTGGGAGTAAAGGTATAATTGTATTCCAGCCAGATTACAACACTTAGACAGTCTTTGAATGTGATCCCTTACCAAAGCAGCCATGGTGATGGATTAAAATTCCTCTGTACACAAATGAACTGAGGCAAAATAAGAAATAGGAATGTTCAGAAAACAACTACATAAAATTGTAGAAACAGATTTGGGACTTGTTTTGTGGAGGGGTCCAGAATAGGAAAAGATATGTAGCCGCACATTCACTCTCCCTAGAGATCATTTACATGGTGAAATTAGAAGGTTGATAGAAACTTTTATGAGTTCTTAGGTAAAAATGAGGAGTATTTCCTTTGAAAGTAGACCATTATTTTAACAAATTGGCAAAGAAGTAACTAAATTTTATCCATGTCTTGATGTTTTGAAGGAGACAGAACACAGAAGCTAACTACTATTCACAAGTTCATGAACACTAAGGGAAAGCTCTTGGACTTTGAAAGGCAATCTGTGTTCTGGTTGAGTGAGCTTTACTACAGAGACCCAGCAGAAAATTCTACAAGGGATGGAACAGTGAGCTATTCCCCCAGACTTTAAGCTCCTGACACCATGAGCCCTCGACTCCATAATAGTGTGGCTGTCAGTCATGTAATGCCCCAAGCTCCTGGTATTCTGGCTGGACTCCACCCCCACAGTTACCTGGAAACAGCAAGGTAGCCCAACCTACTATAAAAGGGGCTGCTTGGCCACTCCTCACTCTTAAGCTCTTGCTTCTCTTGCTCTCTCTTGTGCTTTCTCTCTTGCCCTCTTGCTTCCTCTCTCCCCCTCCATTTTCTCTCTCTGCCACATGGCCATGTCCGGCCTCTACTTTTCTACCTTTCTCTCTCTCTCTATCTCTGTTTTCTACAATATAGCTCTAAAGCCATGGACTGCCTCCTTTCATCTAGACTTGCCATGCTGGAGCAGTGGAATAGGCCTTCCCCTAAAGAGCTATGTCTAATAATGTATTTTGAAATTATATAGCATGTTTGATTTTTTATAGACTCAAATATAGTAGAAATCACATCAGAAAAAAAATCAAATCTTGATTCTCACTAATATTTGATGTAGATGGAGGCTTTAGATTTTAGAACCGAATTGTGGGATGTATTTCCTACCACAGTGGAGAAAAATTATAACATTAAATTTGGGAGTCATTCAACCTGCAACATTCTGTTCAGGCTCTCAAAAATGATTGAGCTGAAAACTGTCCAAACTGAGGTAGAAATTGTCCCTGTAACCTTTAAATTTCAAGCTTGAACTCATGAAAACCAAAGGCTAACTAGTAGTAGGAGGCTACTGGCTGATTAATATTCAACTACAATGTATTTAGAAGTTGAGACTCCCACATCAGTCCTCTTTCAAGGAAGCTTTTGACTATTTAAATATCCTTGACGCAGCAATGACTGAGATCCTATACAACCTATCTTTTTATTGATTTTGTTTCTGTTATCCAGACAATTAGCTACAATCATAGCAGGAAGGAGCTTTATTCCATGGGATGGTTTTCTGAAGGGCACTTTCAGGAGAGCAATAAAGCTCCATCATTCTCCCATGTACTTAACACCATGAATCTCTGCACTTAGAAGACCTGTGATAGGCTGTCCTGTTTCACTTTTGTTCAAATGGCAAAGAGTTAAATTTTCTTAAAAATGTATTACTCTATCATTAATTTCATGCAGCCAGTACTTTCTGAATACTCTTTTTGGGTCAGTAACTTCTCTAGGGTCTTGAAGTTCAAAAATGAGCAGGTAAACATCCTGCTCTGATGGTGTCTTCCATTAAAAGATGCTATGTGATAACGTGGACATGAAGTAGACTGAAGAGTCTCATGAATGATGTGTAAAAAGAAGGTTTACAGGGAGGATTCCAATTCTAAAAGTAAAACATTGTCTGATATTTAGCTACTACTGAAATTTATACTGACTTATAAACTCCATTTTAAAATGTAGCTCTTGGAGTCAGTTTCTAGACTTCAAAGTTTCTGAAATACTTATTTTTTTTTAATGACATGAGGTCTTCCTGAGTCTGTCCCTTTTTGTGATTCCTGGCACTCAGTTAATATGGCTCTTTTTTCCTCCTTTTCTCTTTTAATTTTTTTAACCATTATTCAACATTCATCTATACTATCAGTTATTCCAGGAAACCTTCCCAGTCCTTGGTGTACTTCACCAACATGATTAGTCATTCTTCTAATATCTGTGAGCAACCAAAGTGAACTGCATTACCAGTGCTAAGTACAAACCAGAAACATTCTGAAGGCTGAATTGACTTAAATTGACTCACGTCTAATATGAGACTGCTCTATAATTTGGATTCTGGCCATCCTCTCACTTATGTTGGCACACATAAGAAACTGATTTATCCCAACCAAGCTTTCCCGCTCACAATTCTTCAAACACCTTTTCTGAAATTTTAATCTGTGCTTTTGCTAAAGCATAGCTAACAAAACTCTACCTCTACCAAAGTGTTTTAATTGCACTAATTCCATTGTCTTCTCTTTGCATATATGAAATGCAATGCTTAGTAAGGCATTTTTTTTTTTTTTGGTTTTTGGCTGTTAAAGTTGTTTTTTAGATAATATTAACAAACAATTCCAAAATGTGACTGTTTTTTCATTCTATCTATCATCTATCTTCATAGGAAGAAATATCTGTAAAATCCTTTTCTTACAATTATTTTGGAAGTAATATTATTCATTTTAATAAGTAATATAATGTAATATTTTAAAAATATATGATACATATGATATGTGCTCATATATAATATAATAATATGTAATATGTTACCAATCTATTTATCATCTATTTTATAGGAAGAAATATTGATTATCTAGAAAAGCCTTTTCTTATAATTGTTTGGCAATAATATTATATTATAAATATTATACAAATTTTCAAATCTTTCCGAGTATGGGAGCCTTTAAGTAATAGCCACTAAAACTATAAAACCTGGCTATATTCTCATTTACCAATATTACTTGTGATAATTTGTTAGAAAAGTTAAATAGTTTTTCATGTATTACTGACAAAAGAAAAGAAAAATAATTATAAACCTCTTTGTATAAAATTACTTGGCTATTTTTTCAGCTAAGCTATGGATTGTTAATAAGAAAGAACATACAAACAAAACAACAGAGAAACCCAACAAACCAGTGACAGGGGTGGATACATCCTTATGAAGTGTTTTCAGGGAGGGCCCAGAAGCCCTCAAAATAACAAAACCTGTTGCTATTTCCTCTTTTAATTGTCTCTCAGAACTAAATGATAAGATCCTATTGCTGAAGACACCGTGCATCTTGATTGCATAATATAGAAAAACTAAGTTTGAACTAAGTTGCAAGTTTCCTTCCTATCATTAGCTGTCATTGTCCTGTAAGATGTTACATATGCCGCTGAAGCCTAGCATTCTATGCAAGATGGGGTCCACTTGTGAAATGACACTATTATGGAGGGATAACTAATTACTTTCTGATTGGATTGAGGCATGCTTCATGGTAGGGAATACATGCCTACTATTATAAGCCATGTCAAAAACCTATGACTGGAGAGGTTATAAATCCTAGTGGGGAACTGAATTTTGCAGCTTATGTAAATTGACACATACCAAACCTCCTTATAAATATTTATTGTTATACTCATGGACAAATGCTACTGTCAGCTTGATCAAAGCATCTTTTATTTCCATTGACCAGTGGAGAATGCAGAGAATCATTGTTGTGCAAGTTACTGAGATTAATTGATAGAGATGAGCACTCCAAGTAGACATTTGTACCACATCTCTTTAGGATCAGGGAACATTATGGAAGAGGAACTGAAAAGAGTATAAAAATTGTAAGATAGAAGAGCTTTGAAATGGATCTTTCATGCAAGACACAATCATTGGTGTCAAGAACTCAGAGCATCTGTGGATGCTTGCACTGTGTCTGTACAGAAATAAGCCTATCAACAGCTGAGAAAGGATGGAGGAGAGAGTTGGGTGCACTACTTCACTGATAAATTATGTGCTACTGATGGATTCAAAGACATGGGAAGGGGTCATTGCCTTTAGTCGTGTATCCACTGTGACTCCACCAGATTCTGATGGATAGTTCCAACCTAGGAGTCATATAGGTGGCCATGGTTAGACTAAGTGGGTCACAAAACAAACCTGAAAGTTAAGAATCCAGGAAATGGACTGAGGAGCAGGGAGGGGTTTTGATACAGGAATGGGAGGGAGATAAGTTACTAATTTTGTGAGGACTGTTGTATTTTTGATAGGAATCGAATTGAATTAGTAGAGTATGTGAGTAGTGTGAACTTCAAAACAATATAACTTCTTCCAGTAAATGAACATGGATGTCTTCCCATTTATTTTATCTTCAATTTCTTTCATCAATGCATCATGCTCATTGTAAGAATCTTCTGCTTCTTTAGTTTCCTATGAGTGGACAAACCCGAATCAAAGGACAAATGCTACCTGATCTCACATGAAATCTAAAAATATTTCAAAAGTTAAGGATACACTAGGAGTTGTCTAAGGCTAAGAACAGTAAGCAGAAAATAGGTATTGTTTTAGGTATTGATGTATCTGATCAACTTGTGAATCAAGTTAGGTAAGAAACACAATTCTGGTACTCCACTACACAGCAGAATGAATGTAAAATATTGACAAAATATTTTAAATATATCAGGGAAAGGGTTTTTATTTTTTTAACTTCCTAGAATGGTAAATGTTAAAGTAAATAGATATGCTTACTCTGAATATTACACTATGCATACTGGTGTAAACACACCACGTGGAACTCGATAAATATGTTTAGTTTTAGGTATCATTGAAGAAATAAATTCATTATTTAAATGTTCAACATAGAACTACTTTAGGAATGTATAATTATAGAATTTTTATCTAGTTTACAGAAAGGATTTCTAGATGAACTATGAAATAATAATTTTGCAGTACGATTTTAGTATTTAAACATCCAAACTGATACAAATTATTTGAACTATAATGTGCTGAGGTCTAGCCTTTTCATGAGGAGGGTCTTGAGAAAGACAAGAAAGGGAGTGTTCCTGATTCAATAATGACTCAGAATCAGTAGTGGATACAAGATGTTAGTTCAGGTACTCTCTCTGTTCCCTTGTGATTCTCACTCTTCCTTATTCTCTTTTCTGGCTAGAGAGCCTGAACCCAGTTTTTTTATGTACTAAAGTTACACCACCAAGGCTTTGATCATTGCTAATCATCCTCCAAGATTCTTAAATTTACACAAATTCTATGACTCGTGGATCAATATTTTCAAACCCGGTTTCTTTAGAGAAGAAATTAAACACAAAGCAAAAGCCCATTTCCTTATGGGTTTACAAGGCCTGTTCTTCACTGGTATCTGGGCACAGCTCTTGCAGTTTCCTGCTACAGCAGACAACAGTCTTCAGTAACTATTTTCATGTAAGAACAGAAAGACAACACACTGCTAAAATTAAAATGATTCCTTATAAAACTTTGAATTTTATGTAAGTAAAGCAGTTAGCTCTCTCTAACATCTTACCTGGCATTATCATCTCCAATTCTTCAAATAGCTAGGAGAACAAAGCACTAACATTTTATAAGTTTCTACATTGTCTTTTCATTCTCTCGCCTCTGTTTCCTCATCCTAGCAATTCCATAGCCTCATGTACTCTCCTTCCAATGCTGTTTATTCCTAAATCATGTATAAATCCCTATTTTTCTATTCATGCCTTTTCTTCTTGAGACCACTTTAACTCTCTATCCTTGATATCTCCAAGTTCACCCTGGCTATGCAGCAATCATTGGACTGAAGGGTACATGTGTCTCTTCATGATTCCAAATTTAAGATGAACTATGACAAAGAACTATTTCTATATGAGACCATGTAGCTTTTTTGGTGCCTGTGGTTATGTTGTCTAGATCCTTTCCTATGACCCTAAAAGCCCATGGGAGGGCCTGTTCCTCACCCTCCACACCCTCATGACCATCTCCATTCCTCGTTCCTGAGAATCACATCTGTTTCAACTATTATGAAGTGATTAGCTCTGAGTAATGGGGAGAAGTATATCCCCAGAAAGAAAGACTGAAAGTAAAGTAGTAAAGACAGCAGATCAACTTCAGGGTAACAGCAACCATCTGCACACATGGGGATCATGAGGATCAAGGGCCTGCCAGTGCTCCAGGGACAGGAAGTATGTCACACCTCCACTTACACAGCCATGATGGGATGGGCAGTATTGATTTTGATATTTGAAATATTATCTGATATTAGTTCTACTAGACACTGGAAATGGTTACTCTCTTTATCTCATGTTGAACATCATGTAGGCATACCTGCTCAGGGAATACTGGTGGTTATTATACATGTTTGCATTATTTAAAATACTCCAGGCATATGGTTTGTAAGGAATTCAGTGTAGCTAAACTTAAATCAGGTAAAAACAAAATTTTACTTCACTAGATTGTGAACTCATGAATCGAGCCTTAATAAATTAGCCTTCCAAACATATGCAAGGATATCAGGACATAAATTCAATATTTTCCTTCTTGATCATTTCTCCTTTCCCTGGTGACTTTGATACTGTTAGTGAGTAAGCTATACAAAATATAACTATGCTGCCTGCCAATTTCTGAGTTCATTCTTCATAGTTTTATGATTGTCTGATGCTCAAGGGCCATTTTTTTTTCAATAAGAATACAACACAAACAAAAACCACAGCAATGTAAATTCAGAACAAATGAAACACTCAGAAGTGGGTCTTCTTTGAGAAGTATTTGCTTATTGAACTAATGGTGTAGACTTGAAGACAGTACAATTATGTTATGGACAACATAATCTATGAAGAGACTCTGTGGATGTGTGATAGATAAAGGCAGTAATGTAGAGCTACTGCTAAAAGTATACATGCTTGAACTAGAAGAAAAGAATCATTTGTTAAAGAATGGTGTTTATTTTTCCCAAAATAATAAATAGTACTTAATGCAAGAGAGTTTTTCTCTACTATGACAAGCAAAGGGTCTAGGGCATTAAGATACCTTTTTTAATAGTTCGGCCTTTGGTTCAGGGAAGGAGATTGAGAGATCACATCAGATGAAGGATCATGAGGAAATGAAACAAAAAAATAAAAGTCAGTTCTCTATTTTTAGATAAGCTGGAGTGTTGGGAGCCATGTAAGAGGAGCAGCTTAACATATTGGAGCTCATGGAGGATGGCACATAATCTATGAGTTGTATGAAAACTCTAAGGGAAGTTCAAGCCCTTCACTGGGCAGTGCCATTGGCACTTATAATCATAGTAATTGATCTTTTCCAAGTATTGCTACTAGAGAAGATTAATGATCCTATCACCACAATTAGAATGAATTTAGAGATGTAGATTGTTAGTAAAGTTAGGTTAAGGTGTTTTTGTTAGTGGTTTTCATGCAGAAAATCTCATAGAAAAAAAGTGAAGTTCAGAAAGACACATTTTTGATAGTTTAGCAAGGGGCTTGCTGAGGTCTATGAACAAGAACAATGGTAGCTTGGCTATTGTTAGATGATGTGCCTTTATTGCTAAGGTTGAATTAATGATCAAAGTTAATGATTAATTTCTTGTACTCATCTTTGACCTTGGCTTCCTGATATGATTTAATAAAAAAAATTTTGCTGAGTATGTGTGTACTTTGAGGATTAAAGTAGAAATGGCTGACTGTTTATATATATATATATATATATATATATATATATACACACACATATATATATATATGTTTAGATAAATAGTAAAAGGTCCTTTCTTTGTAACTGCAAATACAGCTTTCCAGTAATGAAATGGACTAAGAAAAATACCTTGCTTGCTTATACTTTGTTAATCTTCAACAAGTTGCTTAAATATGAATTCATGCAAGTTCTTGGAAATAACTTTCACCTGTAATATATAAAGCGTTTAATCATGTAAGAGTATTGGGAAACATGCTTTTTTAAAATTTATACTCATTCTAACGATTTACTTGAAAAAGTGGATGTAACCACACAGTAATTTTTATACCACTTAAAAGATTTGGCTGAGAATATAAACTGTGGGAGAACACATAAAGCTTCTGGAGACGTCCTTCATGGTCTAAGTGTGTATGAGTGGATGCCTGCTTTACATTAGCCCCTAACCCCACATCTACCTGAATTGCTGCACTCACTGTCAGAGCTGGACTCCAGCAATGGAGAATAGGAAAAATTATCTAACCATGCACCTGACTAAGAAAAAGTCATTCACATCAGTGTTTTAAGTTAGGACTTGCTGGTAGACAGTATAACAATTTAAGATTTCCAAATTTTGTTTGTAATATATTTGACATTCTAATGACATATATTTTTACATCACTATTTTTTGGACAACACTGATTATTATATTCCTGATTCATAGCAATTCTAGAAGATCCCTTTTATTAAGCATATCCACCCATCAGGAACTGGGTAGCATATATTCTTCTTTAACATGTCCATTTTTTAACCATTTCTCTTATGTCCTAGCCACATAAAGAAAGAAAACTGTAACAAATGTAACAAATAACAACAACAAAAATCCTTGGTTAGGGGCAAGTTAAAAATGCATTTAGTTGGGCTGGAGAGATGGCTCAGCCGTTAAAGCCTAGGCTCACAAACCAAAAAATGCATTTAGTATACAAACACAGGACAGAAAAAGGAATATCTAGATGAAAGATATGTAGAATTGCAGTATTATTATAAATGCAAATGTCCCTTTTATTTCCTGAGATGAGTGATGATAGTCGTACTCAGCTTTATGAATATATTGCTTGATTGAGCCTAGAATGTTTCTATCTAACTGTTCCTAGGTCTAGATCTGGAAGTTTTTAGTCTCCAAACAATCTAGTCTTATGCAAGCAAAGACCTTGAAGACTTAACTTCTTCCAGCCCTTGTCTGCTAACTTGGGTCTAGAATGTTTCAGTCTCTGAGATTTCCTGATGAATAAACTTCCCCTTTCTGGCTCTTTTGGAACCTTGGCTGCCTAGTTCAACTCAGCTATTCTGACTTAAACTCCTCTCCAAGCTTACTGATTCATATTGGTTTCTTTTTTTCTTCTGACAGAATTGCTTTGTTTGGAAGAACTGCCTCTGGAATCCACAAACAGAACTGCTATGAATACAGCTCAACTGTTCTGAATTAAACTGCACTGAACTGAATTTCTGAACGGAACTGAACTTTCTCCCTTCACTGTTCCTTAAGTAGACTCTCACTCCTATCTGTACTGGGGGGAGTTGGGAATATCCTATCTCTAACTCATTCTGTCAAATTATTATTTGATTCAATGCTTCATCTGCACCTCAATTAGACCCCATTGTTTGGGATTAAAGGTGTGTAGTAAAGATAAATCTGCATTCAGCCAGAGGGATTAAAGGTGTGTGGTGTGTCTGCATTCCAGTTGGATCATATCTTTAGATGTGATTTCTTGCCAGAGCAGGCATGTTGCTGAATTAAAATTTCTCTACACATTGGTGGTATGTGATGATATAAACAATATAAAGATATAGAAGTCTAAGGAGT